>NC_053391.1:337197767-337497767 GCF_905171765.1 Bufo bufo | reverse complement strand
AGAATTTTGCATTATAATGAAATTGATTAAATACCTCCCCTAGAAGAAACTAGCAAGGCATTGTCCGTACTTGTTGATTGTCTGTCTGCTGAGAAGAGGCAGCAAAAGAAGCAGTGGAGTGAGACCTTGTATTGATGCTTCAGGCTGTCGAGGTGATAAAATCTTACAACACCATGCAATGAATGAGTGGTGTACGACTAAATGAAAACCGTGGCATGCATTTATTAGCTTTTTTATGTCACCTTGAGTTACTCTATAGCATTTTGCTACAATATGTGTTGGCTATTTAAATGGCTTGAGAAAAGCTTAGCATTTTATATGTTAGTGCATATTTTTAAATTAAAATGGCTAATGGAATTGAATGTAGCAAAATACATAACTAAATAAATGAATAAATAATTACAAAAAAGGATTAAAAAAAAATCTAATTCTTCTGTCTCATTGGCATTTTTATATGGTAATTGGTATGAGATTCTTCTATTAAAGGAGTTATTTTATCCTGATCCCTGCTGAAGTGGAAATGTAATATTCCACGCCCACCTTCCAAAATAAAGTAGATGACTGTCCCTGTAATATATATGGGTCCGATCTACCAGAGGGACAACAGCTGTTTTTTAGTGGCACAAAGATGTGGATCATGAGCTGCTGTACTGCATAGATAAGTTGCTTTTCATTAAGAATCTTGTATTGAATTTGTATACTTCCTTTCTCTTTTGACCACTGACTTCCCCCTATACAAGCCTGCAGGAAAAATGGAGGATAACCCCAAAAAGTCTAGTCTAGTCAGTCATGCTGGGGTCACGTGTCTGCTCACCGAAAGCTGCAAAAATCTGCGTACACAGTGTTTCGTGGTAATAAAGTAATTTGGCCTCCCTTTCGGCCTGAAGAAAACATTTTGCTTTGATAACGAGGGTCTAAATCCAGGAATCATCAGACTGCTTCATGTGAATGATACGTCTGTCAGTATCTAAGCAAGCAAGCATATAGCTTTTCATTCTGGCCAGCATGCCGGAGGACCAAGCTCTTTACTGACAAATCTTGTGGCCACTCTGAAGGGTATGAGTACGTGACAGGTGTCTCTGATGAGCTGCCATTGACTGATCTCAAAACACATGCTCCCTGCAGAGGTGGTCTGGTGTATGGTGAAATTATTTACGACTTTACAATATTCATACAGACTCTTTAGCATATGCAAGTTGAAATTCCTGCGAGTTCAAAACGTTTTAGATCAAGAGGTGTACATGCATACTGTTCTGTTCCTGCTAGTCCATGATAGCGTTCCTTGCCACATAAGAATGGCTTAAATGCGAGGACCATCTCTTGGACATTGCCAGCACCTTCCAAGGTGCCAAGGTTTATCACAAGCTCCATGCAGGGAGCATGTGTTATTTTCCTCAACTGCAGGATGGCTACAATTCGAGATGAGCGAATCGAAGCTGGCGAAGTTGAATTCATTCCAAATTTCAGAAAAAATTTGATTCGCACCGAATGCGAATTACCTCGCGCTTCGTAGTAACAAATCACATTTTTCCTAAAATAGCTGCTGCACGTGTGAGGACATGGAGAAAGGAAGTCTTTAAAGGCGGGATCACCCATACTGACATGCATGCAGCCAATCAGCAGCCAGCTCTGTGATGTCACAGCCGTATAAATACGGCAGCCATCTTCGATTCTGCCATTCACCAGCGTACTTAGTGCAGGAAAAGACGTGTCTGCAAGCGCTAGGGACAGTGATAGAAAAATAGTCATTGTGCCATTCTGAACTGATCCGTTTTGGGATGCTTGTGAGAGCCTTGAAACGGATCTCACAGGCGGACCCAGAAACAGCAGTGTGAAAGTAGCCTAACGGATACTTTCTGTGTAGTGGCTGTAAGGCCTGTATGGTCCCATCAGAATTGGCTTATGATTTGGAAGCCAAAAGCAGGAGTGGGTACAAAACACAGAAGACAAATATTCCATTCACGTATCATCTCAGTTTTGGATCCACTTCTGTTTTATTTTGCATTAGCATTACTGATGGTTTACTGACCAATTGCTGACCGATAAAAGGCAGATGCTCCACAGACAGGATCAGTTTTTTGGGTGTTATTGTTCTGACGGATCAGAGGAAAGGCAAAATAGCCAGTGAAGTCAACACAAACTTACTGCTGACACCCTCTTCACTCCGTCTGGGGGGGGGGCTCTACTTTTATAAGCGTTTAATACAACAGGTTCTGCAGACATCTAGGTGGAATCAGCTGATGATGGTGTAAAAGGAGTGCGCTTCTTCTTGGCACTAAAATTGACCAGTAAGGCTGAGTTCATACGTGACTTTTTTGGTCAGTTTTGGCCCCATGACTGCCCAAATCAGTGAGGTATGCAGTGATTCAATGTGCGACACCTGTCATCTGCATGTCATACAGACTCACAGTATTATTTCACTACCAAAGGAGACTCCATATGTGTGTTACTGCAAGGCACAGTGTTCTACACCACCATAAAGGCTCTCTGCAGCCAGGAAATAGCAGTTTTTTTATGTCATTTGCCACAAATTTATTCAGATTGAACCAAATTTTTCTAAAACAATTTGGCGAACCGACGAATCAAATTTTAGAAAAATCCGCTCATCTCTAGCTACAATGTTAAATGTTGGAGGGGAGACATCTAGTGGGGTGTTTGCTTCTTGATGTCTGTTAGCAACTGATTGGCTGTGTGGCTACTTTCACCCAGGCCAATCAGCACTTCACTTTACACATGTGATAGGAGGGATGGGGAGGTGGGAGCAATGCTCTGCTGCTGTTGGGGACTGGAAAATGTCCATTGAGGAGAAGTATAAGCATCTGGCGGAAGAACCAGAAACAAATGCAGAGGTGTCAATCAGAACTGGCATTCTTGCTGTGGTGGTGCCTTGCCACTGCTGTGAAAAACATTGACCCAGTGGGCCATGCAATACATTTACTGTCGCTGCCCATAACAATTGCTCTAGTTGTCCACAGTGGTGTGCACCTTCCTGCACAGTGAGAATGTCAAGGAATGGCCAACGTTCTCCACCAAGGTAAAGTACAAGACAGAGATAGTTTATTTAGAGAAATAATGCCAGCTAGGTATCTTTCAGTGAGGTTCAGCACATGCCATCAGCAGACTCTACTAAGTGGTATGGCAGCTTGTACACCCACGGATTGCTGGACATTTAGAGTTGTTTCCTGGCCAGACATTCTGTTATCAATGGCTGATAGTCTGAGTAGTCTGAGCGGAAAAAGCAATAAATGATGATGAGGATGGCAAAGACACTGTACTGCACATGGGTGAGACCTGGCTGCCACAAAATAGACCAGGAGAAGGAGGACACTCTTTGTTGAGTTAGTTGCTGGCCATTGGTGATGCCGCTTTATGTTGCTCAATAGAGCCGTGGTTTGTTTGAATGCCCATTGCTTATTTTAATCCTCCACATCTTGCACACAGCAATACTTTTGTCTTCCAGTACTGTAGAGAAAAACTGTTAGACAAGAGATACTAGCAGAGAGCTAGTGGCAACCGAGCTTGGCTTAGGTCTGGCATGTTTTGACACTGTACTCACAGTATCAGTGGAATCACCAGTTCCCGAGCTGATGATAATAGAGGCATATGTCCCTGGCAGTTTTTTGGGAGGTTTTGGTCCAGTCCAACACACAATCTTCGCCACTTAACAGCCTGTGATATGTCATCATAGGCATCTTGACCCCTTCCAGATCCTTTCTTAGCATTTGCCCCGAATGCCACTGTTGAAACCACTATCCTATCGCCACTACCATGGCAACAAGTGCCACTGCTACTAACACAAACACAACTATGCATAGGCTACCCTCCTCCCCCTGAACCACCTCCTCATGTCAGTCAAACCACTTTGAGGTTTTTCCATGTAAATTCTCACATTAAAATGACACTGGTCGCTTTTTTTATGCAATTCATCCAAAGCGAATCAGAAAAACTTCAGGCTTGTTTTGATAAATATTTGTGAAATTCCTAACAAATCAGGTTCGAAACAAATTAATTCACTAATCCTTCCTTTCCTCCCTCCTTTCCTTCCCTACTTCCTCTCTACTTTCCTTCCATTTTCCTCTTTCTTTCTTTTTTGCTATCTATTTTATTTTTTTTATCTTTCAGAAACAAGCATTAAATATGAATGCTTAAAGAACTCCATAAAATTTTCCAAGTAAAAAAGAAAAATCTTCCATTCTCTGCCTCAAGCATGACAACATTTATTTAAGGATGTTAATTAGCTTATTAAGTGCTTAACATTCTAGCTGTGCTAGGTAGGACGTCACAAGGGAAAAGGAATAAATATATATGACTTTTGGTTATCAAACATTTCTTTGGCGATGTGCTCCAGCTATGAGTATCTTACTTTTCCTTTCTGAGGTTCCTGTTTGTTTGTCGTTTTTCCTACAAAGAAAGCAACCATTTTAGGATATAATGGAACTGTTGACTTCTCTAAACTGACCCTAAAGAAGGTTGATTTAAATGATCCCGTGCATACAGAGATTTTGTTTCCTTCTTTTAAAATAGCTCAGAGAAAGCAGTTTAGTGTAATCAAAGCATCTACTTCGCCCCTCCCTTGTATTTTCTAACTCCTGGGCTTTCAGTCGAATCTCAGAGAAATCTGTAGTCACACTGTGCTTTCAATGAAAAAAAAGCATATACATGTAAATTATTCACTCCAAAGGGGAGCTCAGAAAAAGCTTTTTCGAAATAAAAGCCTCTTTATTTACCGAATGTCACACAGCTTTGGTCTGCTACTTCACCGTGCGATTGAAATCAACAAAACAAAGGAGGAATTTCTGGTTTACAAGAAAAAAGACAGCTTGCCTCTGTCACCCAAAATATTACCAACCCACTTTTCCTCTGCAAAATCAAGGGATTTAGGTTTATAACTTTGACAGTTGTTGATAAAAATCCAAGTTCATCCAGCAAACAAAGGCTGCACAAAAATTGGGTTCAGAGAAGCTTTTTAGGATGTTAGCATACTGTTTATTTGTTGAGTATTGAATCGACCATCAAAGATTCATGGAGTTGTGCTATAAGTATGCAGATGTTGATTGTAATGTTGGGGTGTTTATAGTCAGATTTATTTATTATGGATTCTTAGAAATATGGATTTCTTGGTTGAGCAGCATTCTCCTCCTCTTTTCATTTTAAGCTTAATCTATTATTTATTATCTGGAAAAAGCATTGCCATTGCACTTGCTTATTGACCTACTTTTTATAAGATCAGAAAGAGGACAAACCCTGCTATTGCTTGATGTGGATTGTATGCTTCCTAAGAGGAAGACAGGAGGAAACAATGGGCAGGTGTCACACATTAAATCTATGTTATTCAATGCTGAACATTACTTTAAAGATGAATTCACATAGCATACTTGTTTCAAAAAAGTCTAGAACATTTCCTTGTATCTTTTTTTATTTTTTATTTATATTTTTATTGTAAATTTCCAAATAGGAACAGGGGGTAACAGGATACCAAGGTGTAGGCTCGTAGACCACACAAAGGTAATTTTAAGTACAAAGTAAGTACAGCGCAAGTACAAGATTGGTGCAAAGTTTACGACTTAACAAATGATTCAATAACTGACAGACTTGTGACAGACCTACAAAATTGAGAGCGGAAGACTACCTAATCCACTAAGGATAGCAGAGTTTGGATATTCAGCGGATGATGAAATAGCCTTATGAATGGAGTGAGGTTTGTATTAGGAAGTAGGTCCAGGTATCAGCAGGCAGTAACTCAAAACAACTCAAGTGATGATAGAGTTCATTATGGTTTTGGGAGCTCTATATTTGGACCAAAGGGACCATTTTTTGAGGAATGCCACGTGTGTGCGTGTTTCCCAAGAGGACAGCTCTTCAAACCTATGGAGCTGGTCCATTTTATGGATCCATTGTTCTAAGGTTGGGACTAAGGGTTGCAGCCAAAATTTAGGGAGTAAAAGACGGGCAGCTATCAGCATTTGTGTAAAAACAAAAGGCGGTTTTATGTGTGCCTTTTCTTGGGGAAGAGATAGAAGGGCGATCTGCGGAGATGGTTGTAACAAGGTGCCGCAAATTTTGTTAGCAACAGAGAAAATCTCACTCCACCATTTATAAATGAGGGGGCAAGTCCACCAAACATGAAAAAAAGTCCCTTTCTCCCCAAGGCACCTCCAGCAGATGTCCGAAGCAGACTCAGAGTATCTTGAGGTCTTATCTGGCATATTATACCATCTAGTGAGAATCTTGTAGCAGTTTTCCTGAATTCGGAAATAGCGGGAGGCCCCATGGGGAGATTCTAGGAGTTTGGGAAGGGAGTCGAACGGGACAATGATGTTCAAATCCAATTCCCATTGTTTCACAAAGGATAGCTTGGCTAGCAATGGTGGAAGTCGCACTTTACTATAAATCTGTGATATAAGTTTTCTGGGGGCAGAGTGGAGGGAGATTAATGCCTCGAACCAGACCAGAGGGCGCTTTAGGTCGCTTAGGTTGATATGTTGTTTTAAGTAAGCTCTGAGGTATGCGACAGAGAGAAAGTCACGTGGATGAGGGTTAAGCAAGGCATTTGTGGCTTCTAGGTACATCCAATCCCCAGTAGGGAGTGCCAGTGAGATTATAGAGGTTGAGGAGGATGTCAACCCTTGGGAAGTCGAGTCTCTTAGGGAAGAGGGAGCCGTGTCAAGTACGTCCTTTACTGATAGTAGAGGAGAGGGGAATGGGATGGAGCAATGCGAGGAGGAAAGCCACTTCCATGCCTCGAGAGTGGCTTTAACAATTGGGTAGTGGGACAACGGGCCAGGAAGAATCAACTTATGTCCTAAAAGAAGTGCTCTGGCTGGACTGTTCAAGATGTCTAGTTCTATTTCCACTGCTGAGGATGAAGGGGGAGGGGGGGCGCAGCCATGCAACTGCTCGGGAGAGAAGAATGGCTTTGCCATATAGTTCGGGATTTGGGAGACCTATTCCCCCTGCGTGTCTAGGTTTGGTGAGGAGAGCGAATGAAAGTCTCGCTTTCCTCCCACTCCAGATGAAGGATCTAAACTTTTTTATAATTGTATTGTAATAGTGTTTAGGGACGGGGATGGGAAGGACTTGTTGCAAGTAGGTGAGACGGGGAAGTATTAAGGATGAAAGGAGGTTTTTGAGGCCAAACCAAGACAGTGTTGGGTTGGACTGGGCCAGGTTGTCAATAGCTTCAAAAAGTGAGTTTTTTAAAGGGGTGTAATTGAGGGAAAAAAGGTCAGATATTTCAGGGCTAATCTTGACTCCTAAATACGTGATAGAGGGGGAGGACCAATTAAAAGGGGAGTCTATCACTAATTGACGTTTAGTTACATGGGGAATGCCCAAGCAAAGGACTAGCGATTTATTGGCGTTGATTTTGAAATCTGAGACAACGCTGTAAGTCTTAAGATGAGTCTGTATGCGTGGTATAGAAACCTTCGGGTTGACCGTCATCATGAGGACGTCGTCAGCGAATGCAGCAATTTTTTGTTCCCTGCCTCCCAAACATAGACCTACAATCTCCAGGTCCAATCTTATGGATGAAAGGAGTGGCTCCAGTGCTAGAATAAATAGGAGAGGGGATAGGGGCAGCCCTGGCGGGTCCCATTCCTAATAGAGAATGGGGAGGATAAATTTCCATTCACTAGGACTGAGGCCGTTGCTTGTTCATACATGGAAAAGGTTGCTTGAACAAAGGAGTCAGGAAGGCCAAACCTCAACAGTGTGTGTTTTAGATACAACCAATTCACTCTATCGAATGCTTTCTCAGCATCTGTGCTGAGTAAGAGCAAGGGAGAAGATGTTCGCCTGGCATGACATAAAGTATTAATCACTCTAGTAGTGTTGTCCTTGCCCTCTCTATTGCAGATAAAGCCGACCTGATCTCCATGAACAAGTTGGGGGAGAAGGGTAGCTAGTCTGTTAGCTAGCATTTTGGCCAGGAGCTTGAGGTCTATGTTCAGGAGGGATATGGGCCTATAATTGGAACATTGTTTTGTATCTTTCCCTTCTTTAGGTATAAGTGTGATGTGGGCCGCAGTCATATCTCTTGATAAAGGGATTACGAGAAGCGTCTGATTACAAACTTCTAGGAGGTGAGGAAGAAGGAGTTCATGAAAAGTTTTGTAATAAGAAATCAGAAGGCCGTCAGGGCCTGGGCTCTTCCCCGATGGCATTTGGTGTATTGCTTTCCTAAGTTCAATTAAGGTAAAGGGGGCTTCTAAGGTTGATTTCTGTTTGGAGGAAATGGTAGGGATATTCGACGCCTCTAAAAAAGGTAATATGGCGGAGATATGTGTTTCTGGGGCTACAGTTGAGGGAAGATTATAAAGGTCATTATAAAAGGAGCGGAATTGGGCAGCTATCTGACTAACAGAGAAGATAGGATTTCCTTCATGTGAGGACAACTGGTGAACGTAGTTTGCAGATCTCCTCCCTTTGATCCTATTCATTACAAATTTGGTGGCCTTATCTCCATGTGCAAAAAATTTATGCTGAGAGCTCATATAGAATTTGGCCGCTTTAGATAGTAGGAGGGACCTAAGTTTCGCCATAAATTCCGATAACTCTTGTAGTTGGGAGTCAGAGGTTTTTTTTTGTGTTGAGATTCAAGTCTCTGTATATTTTTTAGGACTTCATCAATTTCTTTTTCTCTCAATCTCTTTTGGTAAGAGCCGATGTTAATAAATTGTCCCCTGATTACAGGTTTGTGTGCATCCCAAAGGGTGTTGACGGTAAGATCAGGGCTTTTATTCAAGGAAAAATACTCTGTGATATGTTTGGAAATTAAATCCACCGACTCCTGATAGCCCAAGAGAGATTCGTTTAGACGCCAATTAAAGCATGAGGGAGTTTCGTTAGGGGCCAGTACTGAGATGAAAATGGGGGAGTGATCCGAGATGTGAATGGAGCCAATAGATGTCTCACTACACAGGTGCAAGTGTTCTTTAGATATGAACAGGTAGTCTAGACGATGGTATGTGCCATGCATTGGGGAGTAGAATGTGAAATCTAGAGTATTGGGGTGATGGGAGCGCCACACATCTATCAGATGCAGGTTCCAGAAGGTGTTCCTAATGGCTTTAAGGGATTTGCCGGAATGGGTTGATTTGCGTGAGGATATGTCTACTTGCAGAAATAGGGCAACATTTAAGTCTCCACCAAATATTACTATCCCTTCCTTGAAGGATTCTATGATAGGGAAGATGTTAGAAATCCAGTGGGATTGATTAGAATTGGGGGCATATAAATTAATAAAGGTGTAGGTTTGTGGACCTATGGTACCCTTAATTAAAATATACCTTCCATCAGGGTCTAAAACTTGGTTGATGTGTTTAAAGGGGATCCTCCTTTGAAACCCTATGCTGACCCCACCAGAAGCTGAGGAACTGCCACCACAATGATACCAATTAGAATAGCGAGAGAACTGCATGTTAGGGTAGTGATTGAAGCGGAAATGCGTCTCTTGGAGGAATACTACTCCAGCACCAGCTTTCCTTAGAATGGTAAAGATTTGACTCCGTTTTGAGGGGGAGTGAAAGCCTTTAACATTGTAAGAAGCTACATGTAGGTCAGCCATTGTATGTGATATGTGCGCAATTACCTTGTAGCTGATGTAGCGTCCCCCAAGAGAGTGCAATAACGTTATGAAGATCCGCCAATCGGTGTAGTATAAGAATCATAAGGTGGTAGGACTTACATAGTACTAGGGAGAGAGACAGATACCTTGGAAAAGAGATGAGGTGAAAAAACAACACAAAACAAGCATAATTAAATATGCATTAAACATGTGGGGGGTAGTTGGTCTATTGACCGAGGGGGAGATCGTATAACACCCTGGAAAGGGCTATATAAAAGGCAAGAATTGGTCAAGCCTAATGATAAACATGTTTAGGGCCACACCATATTATATACATTATGAGACTGTAGTTTCGGACAATTGTTAGGGCATAACTTCTGAATAAAGATATAACCTATACAGGTAGAAGAGGAAAGACACAGATCCATCTATTGTTCTTGAGAAAGGCTTCTAGGGGTGAGCTGGTGGCCTCTTTTTTTGGAGCGTGAAGACTTTGGGGTTCACTGCACCTCAAAGGGGACCACTTTAGGGAGGTCTGGCAGGTCGCTTAAATCTTGGAAAAGTTCCCAATTTTCAATAGGCATCAGGGGTACATTCAAAAGATCAAAGACGGCAGCAAGATCCGAATATGATGATATATTGACCCTTTTACGTGCAAATGAAAAGGCAAGTCCAAAAGGGTAGGACCAGCGGTACAGAACCTTATTGGACCGGAGCCAATCGGTCAAAGGCTTAAGCGCCCTGCGTTTTTTCAATGTAGAGGGAGCTAAGTCCTGATAAATTTCCAGCCTGGAATCTTCATAGGCTAGGTCAGGGTGATTGCGTGCGGCCTCTAAAATGGCGGTCTTGATCTGAAAGTTCAGGAACTTACAGATGATGTCCCTGGGCGGTTCAGTCGGCTTGGGCTTGGGTCGCAGGGCTCTGTGAGCACGTTCTATGATGACATCTTGCGGGAAATCAGGGCCCAGCAGCGAGCCACATATGGCAAGTATGGTTGCTGATATGTCGCCAGGTAGCACCGACTCTGGGACCCCTCTGAACCTCAGATTATTTTGGCGCCCCCTATTTTCCTGGTCCTCCAGTGCGCTATGGAGGTCATTCAGGTGGGCAGTACAGCGGCGGAGAGAAGCCGACACTGCAGTCTGATGTTTTAAGGTTGCGACTTGGTGGGATTCCAGGGTTTCCACCCGCTCCCCGGTATGCCTCACCTCTTGCCTGCAGGCTGAAAGTTCTGCAAGGATCGGCTCCATAACTCTGCTAAGAGCGCGGTCGAGATATTTCCTCGTAATCGGTAAGTCGGAGCTGACCTGAGTATCTTCTGAGTCGCTTTCTCCCTCTGAATGTGCAGGAGCGCGCTTCTAGGCTTTGGGCTGCGGGGCCGGCGCCATCTTAGATTCCCTGGATGCGATCGTTGCTGCCGCTTTTTTAAGGAATTTCTCCATGTCTCCACCGGAGATCTGGTTTTTGGAGGCAGAAGGGAGGTCATCTTGCCTGGGGTTCCCAATTTTCACCATTCTCGCCTCTGTGAGCTGGATAAAGCTGGTGTTAGGGACGAATCTCCTAGCAGAGTAGAGAACTATGCGTCCATCTCTGTCTGGCGCTAGCTCCGCCCCCCACATTTCCTTGTATCTTAACTGGGCTTGCAAAAGTCCATTTTCATGATGTAGAAACCACCTCATTCAGATGCAGTGATGGACGAACATCGGCCGGGACGATTCGCGAACACGATCACGCGAACGCGATCAAATGTTCGTGAACCGCAAGTTCGCGGCGGGCCCTATTCACTTTAATGGCAGGCGAACCTGAAAAACCTTCAGCTTAAATTTGCAGCCACCAAATAAAAATTCTCCCCAAAAATATGTATTTTAATCAGGGGCCATTTTTATGCGTCTTAAAGGGAAATTTTCAGAAATTTGCCCTGCTGGAGCCTAGAAAGTTTTTATTTTAGGCCACGGGAGTACAGGCCCCAAAAATTAGGCATTCACCTGACAAAAAACATCAAGTGATTATGTGGCGGGAGGTATATTAGGCTACTTTCACACTTGCGTTCGGAGCGGATCCGTCTGGTGTCTGTACAGACGGATCGCACCTATAATGCAAACGCTTGCATCCGTTCAGAACGGATCCGTCTGCATAACTGTTTTTTTCAGATCTGATTTTTCACTTTTTGAAAACTCATATCCGACAGTATATTCTAACACAGAGGCGTTCCCATGGTGATGGGGACGCTTCAAGTTAAAATATACCATCGGATTGGAGAAAACTCCAATCCGATGGTATATTAATAGGGACTCCTGACTTTACATTGAAAGTCAATGGGGGACGGATCCGTTTGCAATTGCACCATATTGTGTCAACGTCAAACGGATCCGTCCCCATTGACTTGCATTGTAAGTCTGGACGGATCCGTTTGGCTCCGCACGGCCAGGCGGACATGAAAACGCTGCAAGCTGCTTTCGGGTGTCCGCCTTCTGAGCGGAACGGAGGCCAAACGGTGCCAAACTGAAGCATTCTGAGCGGATCCGCATCCACTCAGAATGCATTGGGGCTGTACGGATCCGTTCGGGGCCGCTTGTGAGAGCCTTCAAACTGATCTAACAAGCGGCCCCGAACGCAAGTGTGAAAGTAGCCTTAGACGGTCACTGGATATAAATTTTACTGCAGGCCAGTACAAATAGATGTCAAATACATATGTTTAAAAGAACTAAAAATATAAAATTGGATTGAAAACTTGGCTAATAGAATCCCCCCTCTTGAAAAAACCCTAAATGATAATAGTTGAAATTTAATAACACGTGGTCGTCGTCGACAGATGTTGAATTCCTCCGAGGTCCCAAACATTAGGCATTCACCGGACAGAAAAGATCAAGTAATTATGTGGCTGGAGGTATATTAGTCGGTCAGTGGATAACAATTTTACTGCAGGCCACTGTAGTACAGGCCCCAAACATTAGGCATTCACAGGACAGAAAAGAACAATTGATAATGTGGATGGAGGTATATTAGGCGGTCACCGTATAACAATTTTACTGTTGTCCAGTTAGATTACAGGCCCCAAAAATTATGCATTCACCGTACATAAAAGATCAAGTGATTATGTGGCTGGAGGTATATTAGACGGTCAATGGATATCAATTTTACAGCAGGCTAGTGGACTATAGGCCCCAAAAATTATTCATTCACCGTACAAGTTTGCACGTTTGGCAGATGAGGGGGATGTCGGTTCAGTGGGAGAATCTCTTATTAGGGTACTTTTACACTAGCGTTGTTTGAATCCGGCGGGCAATTCTGTCGCCGGAACTGCCCGCCGGATCCGGAAAAACTTGTGAAAACGGATTACGTTTGAATCCTGATCAGGATTCTGATCACAATGAAAAAATGCATTGGAAAAAACTGATCCACCATTTATGGACTTTAACTTTTTTTGCACATTTTTCAGGTTTAACATGCAAAAGCCGGATCCGGTTTGATGGAACACCCGGCGCAGGATCCGACATTAATGCAAGTCAATGGGAAAAATGCCGGATCCGGCGTTCAGTCAAAGTGTTTTGGATTTTACAGTCTGTTTAGAAAGGATCATCAAAACCGGAGAGGGGGAGGGGTCAGCCTTTATGTAAATTCCTGTCTAAAGCCCAAAGTCCAAAAAGATATAAGTGAGGGACATGAACATGTCACTGTGGGTAGAAATACATGGAGGCAAAAATAATAATAAATTACTAATAAGAGTTTACTTCAAACCACCTAATATACCAGAGTCCACAGAAAATCTACTACTAAACGAGATAGACGAGGCGGCAAATCATAATGAAGTGGTTATTATGGGGGACTTCAACTACCCAGATATAGACTGGGAAACTGAAAGCTGTACATCTCATAAAGGAAACAGGTTCTTGGCAATAACCAAAGACAATTACCCTTCCCAACTGGTTCAGGACCCGACTAGAGGGACGGCCATACTGGACTTAGTATTAACCAATAGACCTGACAGAACAACAGACGTGCAGGTTGGGGGATACCTGGGAAATAGTGACCATAAAGTAATAACCTTCCAATTATGCTTCAAACGAGCGTTTCTACAGGGAGGAACAAAAATACCAAACTTCAAAAAAGCAAACTTTAGCCAACTAAGAGAGGCCATAGGCCTAACTAACTGGGACAAAGTCCTCAAAAATAAAAATACTGCCATAAAATGGGATATTTTTAAAAGCATCCTAAAATCTAATTGTAAGAGGTACATACCTTATGGGAAGATTAAGGAACAAGAAGAAACCAATGTGGATAAATAGAACTGTAAAGAGGGCAATAAATGACAAAAAGAAAGCATTTAACCACCTCATGACCGCCGAACGCAGGATTGCATCCTGGTGGCGGCCCTGTTATTCCTCCTGGATGCGCCGATGCATCCTCTCGCGAGACGCGAGATTTCCTGTGAACGCGCGCACACAGGAGCGCGCGTTCACAGGAACCAGAGGTAAACGAGTGGATCTACAGCCTGCCAGCAGCGATCATTCGCTGGCAGGCTGTAGATGCGATTTTTTTAACCCCAAAAAGGTATATTAGACACTGTTTTGTTAACAGCGTCTAATATACCTGCTACCTGGTCCTCTGGTGGTCCCTTTTGCTTCGAACGACCACCAGAGGACACAGGCAGCTCTGTAAGTAGCACCAAACACCACTACACTACACCCCCCCTGTCACTTATTAACCCCTTATTAACCGCTGATCACCCCATATAGACTCCCTGATCACCCCCCCGTCATTTATCACCCCCCTGTAAGGCTCCATTCAGACGTCCGTATGTGTTTTGCGGATCCGCGAATCCACGGATCCGCAAAACACATACGGACGTCTGAATGGAGCCTTACAGGGGGGTGATCAATGACAGGGGGGTGATCACCCCATATAGACTCCCTGATCACCCCCATGTCATTGATCACCCCCCTGTAAGGCTCCATTCAGACGTCCGTATGTGTTTTGCGGATCCGCGGATCCGCAAAACACGGACAACGCGGATCCACAAAACACGGACACCGGCAATGTGCTTTCCGCATTTTGCGGATCCGCACATTGCCAGAACTATATAGAAAATGCCTTTTATGGTCCGCAATTGCGAGTTCATGTAAAATTTATTTTTTGTCACAAGTTAGTGGAATATGAGACTTTGTAAGAGGAAAAAAAAATAAAAAAAATTTAAAAAATAATTTTCCGCTAACTTGCGCCAAAAAAAATATATTCTAGGAACTAGCCATGCCCCTCACGGAATACCTTGGGGTGTCTTCTTTCCAAAATGGGGGTGTTTGTGTGGTATTTATACTGTCACTTGTGGGGTATTTATACTGCCCTGCTATTTTAGGGGCCCTAAAGCGTGAGAAGAAGTTTGGAATCCAAATGCGTAAAAAATGCCCTGTGAAATCGTAAAGATTCTCATTGGAATTTGGGCCCCTTTGCGCACCTAGGCTGCAAAAAAGTGTCACACATGTGGTATTGCCGTACTCAAGAGAAGGAGGGCAATGTGTTTTGGGGTGTATTTTTACATATACCCATACTGTGTGAGATAAATATCTCTGTAAAAGACAACTTTCCCATTTTTTTATACAAAGTTGTCATTTTACAGAGATATTTCTCTCACCCAGCATGGGTATATGTAAAAATACACCCCAAAACACATTGCCCTACTTCTCCTGAGTACGGCGATACCACATGTGTGACACTTTTTTGCAGCCTAGGTGCGTAAAGGGGCCGAAAGTCCAACGAGTACCTTTAGGCTATACACTTATTGCATTTTTTTTTTATCAAAGACATGTAGAACAATACATTTTGAGAAAAATTTATATAGAAATTTTTTTTTTCAACTTTACAACTGAAAGTGAAAAATTTCATTTTTTTGCAAAAAATTCGGTCAATTTTTGATTAATAACAAAAAAAGTAAAAATGTCAGCAGCAATTAAATACCACCAAATGAAAGCTCTATTAGTGAGAAGAAAAGGAGGTAAAATTAATTTGGGTGGTAAGTTGTATGACCGAGCAATAAACCGTGAAAGTAGTGAAGTGCAGAATTGTAAAAAGTGGTCTGGTCATTAAGGGGGTTTAAGCTAGGGGAGCTGAGGTGGTTAAATCACTAAAACAGGAGGGTAGCGAGGAAGCACTGAAAAACTATAAGGAAAAAAATAGAATATGTAAAAAACAAATATAAGCCGCCAAACTAGAGACCAATATATTAATTGCCAAAGAGAACAAAACTAACCCAAAATGTTCTTCAATTATATAAATGGTAAAAAGTATAAATCTGAAGGTGTCGGTCCTTTAAAGAGTAATGAGGGGGAAGTTGCAGAGAGCGACGAGGAGAAAGCAAAGCTATTAAATATTTTTTTCTCCACTGTATTCACTGAGGAAAATAAACTGTCAGATGAAATGCAGAATGTAATAGTAAATTCCCCATTAAAAGTGCCCTGTCTGACCAAGGAAGAAGTACAACAGCGACTTAAAAAGATTAAAATAGACAAATTGCCAGGGCCAGATGGCATACACCCCTGTATCCTAAGAGAATTAAGTATTGTCATAGCCAGACCTTTATTTCTGATATTTACAGACTCTTTACTGACAGGGAGTGTTCCACAGGATCGGCACAAAGCAAATAGTGGTACCAATATTCAAAAAGGGTGCAAAAACAGACCACGGAAACTATAGTCCGGTAAGTTTAACATCTGTTGTGGGTAAACTGTTTGAAGGTTTTCTAAGAGACGCTATCTTGGAGGATCTCAATGAAAACAAGCAAATAATATCATATCAGCATGGCTTCATGAGGGATCGGTCATGTCAAACTAATTTAATCAGTTTCTATGAGGAGGTAAGTTCTAGACTTGACAGCGGCGAATCAATGGATGTCGTATATCTGGACTTCTCCAAAGCATTTGACACTGTACCACATAAAAGGTTAGTATATAAAATGAGAATGCTCAGACTGGGAGAAAACGTCTGTAAGTGGGTAAGTAACTGGCTCAATGATAAAAAAACAGAGGGTGGTTATTAATGGTACACACTCAGAGTGGGTCACTGTCACTAGCAGAGTACCTCAGGGGTCAGTATTGGGCCCTATTCTCTTAAATTTATTTATTATTGATCTTGTAGAAAGCTTGCACAGTAAAATATAATTTTTTGGCAGATGACACTAAACTGTATAAAGTAATTAACTGAATAGGACAATATATAGCTGCAGATGGATCTGGATAGATTAGAGGCTTGGGCAGAGAAGTGGCAGATGAGGTTTAACACTAATAAATGTAAGGTCATGCACATGGGAAAGAATAATGCAAACACTGTGTAACACTGACATGGAAAAGGACCTAGGAATTTTAATAAACAGCAAACTAAGCTGTAAAAAACAGTGTCAGGCAGTTGCTGCCAAGGCCAATAAGATAATGGGTTGCATCAAAAGAGGCATAGATGTCCGTGATGAGAACATAGTCCTACCCCTTTACAAATCAGTAGTCAGACCACACATGGAGTACTGTGTACAGTTCTGGGCTCCTGTGAACAAGGCAGACATAGCAAAGCTGGAGAGGGTTCAGAGGAGGGCTACTAAAGAAATAACTGGAATGGGGCAACTACAGTACGCTAAAAGATTATAAACATTAGCAGGGGCGTTGCTAGGGTCTGAAGACATCCGGGGCACGAGCCCACATGAAGCCACACCCCCATCCCATGAAGCCACACCCTCATCACCACTGGGGGGGGGCTTTCATAGTAGTTATTAACCCCTTTCAGCAGTCCCCCCTTCAGTGAAAGGGGACTGCTGAATGGGGTTAATAACTACAGTGAAGGGCCTAGCCGTCTGGGCAACCCCACAGATCATTCATAACAGTGCCATCCACAGATCCCCCTCCCCATAACAGTGCCATCCACAGATCCCCCTCCCCATAACAGTGCCATCCACAGATCCCCCTCCCCATAACTGTGCCATCCACAGATCCCCCTCCCCATAACTGTGCCATCCACAGATCCCCCTCCCCATAACTGTGCCATCCACAGATCCCCCTTTCCATAACAGTGCCATCCACAGATCCCCCTCCCCATAACTGTGCCATCCACAGATCCCCCGCCCCATAACTGTGCCATCCAAAGATCCCCCTCCCCATAACTGTGCCACCCACAGATCCCCCTCCCAATAACTGTGCCATACACAGATCCCCCTCCCCATAACTGTGCCATCCACAGATCCCCCTCCCAATAACTGTGCCATCCACAGATCCCCCTCCCCATAACAGTGCCATCCACAGATCCCCCTCCCCATAACTGTGCCATCCACAGATCCCCCTCCCCATAACAGTGTGTATGCCTTGTGAATACACTTTATTAATCTTCTAACTCAATATTTAAATCTTAATTTAAAACCTTGCTTATTCAGGTTGTTCCATTATTAGTGCTTCATTGAACTTTCTATTTTAATGGCTTCTACTAAATAAAATTGACTTTTCATCAGATAAGGATTTGCGCTTACAAAGTTTTTCTTACTTTCTGAAATGATTTCTGCTGTAAATAAGTTCCTTGTTTTATCTAGGTGACTATAAGGAACATTGTTTATGTGCTCTGTGAACTTGAATATGCAGTAATTTAAAACATATTCCTAAATTCTGCTTAAGTTATCTTTATCTGTGCATGCAACAAAGAAAAAGGAAGCAAAGCAAGCTGTCATATGTACAGCATTCTGCATATTGCTTCATTGCTATAAACTGCAATGTGATGCATAACTGTGACAGGTAATGTATCAGAAGATATATTACCTGTTGCTGTGTTCCTATACCAGATGCACAGCCCTGAATGATAGGAAAATAGGGTTACACTGCCAGTATTCATAGCTGAAGCCTGTTGAGTACTGCAGTCATGCTACATCTTTTATATCAAGCGGCTAATATCATTCAATTTATTTTATATTTTGATGTAATTGGACACATTATTTTTTGTATGAGTTTAATGGTCGTTGGACAAATTGCTGGATTTTGACTTTTTTAAAGGGGTTCTCCAAGACTACAAAATTGATGACCCATCCATAGGATCCGTAAACCTAAACAATATCAGGTCAGTGGGGGTGGGATTCTCAGAACTCTTGTTGATCAAACAATTGAAGGGTTATTTTCGCTTAGCTTTTCCACCATACTATTTTGTTATATTTTCTATATATTTAATTCTTGCTGATTTTGATGTGTTGTTCTTGTGCATATCTTTGCTTTCAGGTTTTGATCATACTGGGGGTATGATGAATATACAGGCAACTTTTGCCTTTATCTATGGTTTTATGTTTGTTCTTATTTTTGGTTTTAATTTTGTCTTTCTTGTTATCTGTTAGGTGTGGCACTCATATTATTCGATTGGATCCCCAATTTCAATAGATATTTTCCTGTCATTGGATTTGGGATGAAAAAACACACAGAAGGATCAAAGGAAGAGACAAGAATCTATTTGAGTGTTCAATATTTTTTCCACCATTGCACACATTTGTTATCACTTCTTTTCACCATTTAAATAGGTGCTTTTTACATTAGTCCTCACAGCATTATCTTCTACACACCTTTTTTTCACCCCCCTTTTTTCACATGTTTATGGTACTGCCTTCATTTAATATATATATATATATATATATATATATATATATATTTATAATTTATATATATATTTTACACATTTATATTTTTATACATTTTTATACACTTTTTGATTCACTCATTTTACACATCTTTTTATATATATATATATATATATATATATATATATATATATATATATATAAATATATATATATATTCATCATCCTTTTTATTAATATACATTCCCACTCTTTTTTATGTATTTTTTAAAATTTTATGATGCCCCCTTTATCTGTTATTGATACACATTTTATGAACATCATGCATTTGGATTGTTATCTGTTCACTCAGCTATTCAGCTTTGGGCTTTCCTATCTATTCAACTATCTTATTTATTAACTTTATTTACTATATGTGTATTTATGTGAGGGTTGCTGATATTGTATTGCTCGAACGGCAGCTGTTGAGCTGGGACTTCCGGGTCTCCCGGATGTGCGTTTCATTGGTCACATGAATGGCTCCATGCGTTCCACTTCAGAACACGCCACTCTATTCCCACCGCCTCTGATGTCTGTTCCGTATGTATTACAGCGATATTCACATTGTCTCTGAATAGGAAGTGACGCAGTGCTTTCCACTGTTGAATGCACGCGTACCGCTTCCATGTGTGGCCACACATACACTTTTCCCCAGCTTCTAGTTTTTTATTTTATTTGGTGTATATAAAAGGTACACTGTTAGCACAATACTAGAGTTGAGCGAACACCTGGATGTTCGGGTTCGAGAAGTTCGGCCGAACTTCCCGGAAATGTTCGGGTTCGGGATCCGAACCCGAACCGAACTTCGTCCCGAACCCGAACCCCATTGAAGTCAATGGGGACCCGAACTTTTGGGCACTAAAAAGGCTGTAAAACAGCCCAGGAAAGAGCTAGAGGGCTGCAAAAGGCAGCAACATGTAGGTAAATCCCCTGCAAACAAATGTGGATAGGGAAATGAATTAAAATTAAAATTAAAAAAATAAAAATGAACCAATATCAATTGGACAGAGGTCCCATAGCAGAGAATCTGGCTTCACGTCAGCAGAGAATCAGTCTCTTCATGCCATAGCAGAGAATCTGGCTTCATGTCAAAGCAGAGAATCAGGCTTCACGTCACCCACCACTGGAACAGGCCACTGTCACACATTTAGGCCCCGGCACCCAGGCAGAGGAGAGAGGTCCCGTAACAGAGAATCTGGCTTTATGTCAGCACAGAATCTGTCTTCATGTCATAGCAGAGAATCAGGCTTCACGTCACCCACCACTGGAACAGGCCACTGTCACACATTTTGGCCCCGGCACCCAGACAGAGGAGAGAGGTCCCGTAACAGAGAATCTGGCCTTATGTCAGCGCAGAATCTGTCTTCATGTCATAGCAGAGAATCAGGCTTAACGTCACCCACCACTGGAACAGGCCACTGTCACATATTTAGGCCCAGGCCCCCAGGCAGAGGAGAGAGGTCCTGTAACAGAGAATCTGGCCTTATGTCAGCACAGAATCAGTCTTAATGTCATAGCAGAGAATCAGGCTTCACGTCACCCACCACTGGAACAGGCCACTGTCACACATTTAGGCCCCGGCACCCAGGCAGAGGAGAGAGGTCCCGTAACAGAGAATCTGGCCTTATGTCAGCACAGAATCTGTCTTCATGTCATAGCAGAGAATCAGGCTTCACGTCACCCACCACTGGAACAGGCCACTGTCACATATTTAGGCCCAGGCACCCAGGCAGAGGAGAGAGGTCCCGTAACAGAGAATCTGGCCTTATGTCAGCGCAGAATCTGTCTTCATGTCATAGCAGAGAATCAGGCTTAACGTCACCCACCACTGGAACAGGCCACTGTCACATATTTAGGCCCAGGCCCCCAGGCAGAGGAGAGAGGTCCTGTAACAGAGAATCTGGCCTTATGTCAGCACAGAATCTGTCTTCATGTCATAGCAGAGAATCAGGCTTCACGTCACCCACCACTGGAACAGGCCACTGTCACACATTTAGGCCCCGGCACCCAGGCAGAGGAGAGAGGTCCCGTAACAGAGAATCTGGCCTTATGTCAGCACAGAATCTGTCTTCATGTCATAGCAGAGAATCAGGCTTCACGTCACCCACCACTGGAACAGACCACTGTCACACATTTAGGCCCGGCACCCAGACAGAGGAGAGGTTTATTCAACTTTGGGTTGCCCCGCAATATAATGGTAAAATGAAAATAAAAATAGGATTGAATGAGGAAGTGCCCTGGAGTAGAATAATATATTGTTAAGGGGAGGTAGCTAATATCTAATCTGCACAAGGGATGGACAGGTCCTGTGGGATCCATGCCTGGTTCATTTTTATGAACGTCAGCTTGTCCACATTGGCTGTAGACAGGCGGCTGCGTTTGTCTGTAATGACGCCCCCCTGCCGTGCTGAATACACGTTCAGACAAAACGCTGGCCGCCGGGCAGGCCAGCACATCCAAGGTATAAAAGGCTAGCTCTTGCCACATGGACAATTTAAAGTCCCAGAAGTTGAATGGGGCCGAACCATCAGTCAGTACGTGGAGGGGTGTGCACAGGTACTGTTCCACCATGTTAGTGAAATGTTGCCTCCTGCTAACACGTTCCGTATCAGGTGGTGGTGCAGTTAGCTGTGGCGTGTTGACA
This sequence comes from Bufo bufo, assembly GCF_905171765.1. Taxonomy (NCBI): domain Eukaryota; kingdom Metazoa; phylum Chordata; class Amphibia; order Anura; family Bufonidae; genus Bufo; species Bufo bufo. The sequence continues at coordinate 337,475,936 of NC_053391.1, read as the reverse complement.
AAACTTTTCCACATCTCTGCCATGCTAACCCTGCCCTCAGAGGAGCTGGCCGTGACACAGCTGCGTTGGCGACCTCTTGCTCCTCCTCTGCCTTCGCCTTGGGCTTCCACTGGTTCCCCTGTGACATTTGGGAATGCTCTCAGTAGCGCGTCTACCAACGTGCGCTTGTACTCGCGCATCTTCCTATCACACTCCAGTGTAGGAAGTAAGGTGGGCACATTGTCTTTGTACCGCGGACCCAGCAGGGTGGCAACCCAGTAGTCCGCACACGTTAAAATGTGGGCAACTCTGCTGTCGTTGCGCAGGCACTGCAGCATGTAGTCGCTCATGTGTGCCAGGCTGCCCAGAGGTAAGGACACAAGAAAAATAGTCGTCACTCACTCTGTTTGCACGTTGCACGGGATAGGAATGAAATCCACGTATATTCAAGGAAAATCCCAGCAGTCGTGTCTTCAATCAATAGGATATTTATTTCATCAAATTAGAAATGTCCACAATCCTGGACGCGTTGCGGCTAGCATGCCTTCATCAGCAGATACAGGTATACAAAATGACCTAGTTTATATAAAGGGATATACTCCTCCCCTCATGACAACATCTCCCACTCCCATTACCTACACAGGTGATGGGAGGGATGTATAATTAACAAAGAAAATACGCCCATTAGTAAATCACAAAAAATGGGTCTGTGTCTCAGATTATACTTCACAATCACATGTATGCAAAAAAGAAATTATTCAAAATCATATACACATTTATATATATATATCTCATACATTGCCAGGTATATAAGGCCCCTCACCGAATATTAGATGTCTGAAAAATAGAACATAAGCATAGTATTAGCTTATTAGATATGCATAATCTCATAATCCCTATTAAGGCCTCTGGGATGTAAAGTATCCAACGTGTGGATCCAATACGCCTCTCTGCGCATTAACAGCTTCTTTAAATCACCTCCTCTCCTAGGTCTTTTGACCTGTTCCAAAACTTGGAATCTCAACTGAGCTATCCCATTTTTGCACTGTTCAAAATGAGATGGAACAGGTAACAATAAATTTTTTGTACGAATGGTCGATTTATGTTTCCCAATGCGATCCCTAATCGTTTGTGTAGTCTCCCCAATATATAATAGGCCACAAGGACACTTTATTAAATATATCACATTAGTAGATTCGCATGTGAAAAAACCTTCAATAGAGAAAGGGCGCTCACTATGGGGATGAAAAAATGTAGAACCTCTGATTATATGGGAACATTGGGAACAGTGCAAACATGGGAACGTGCCCTTGCGTTGCGTCGCTAATACAGATTGTTTCAGGGTCTTCTTTGTACTTCCAATGTCTGAATGTACCAATTTATCCCTATAACTAGAATTCTTCTTGTTGCATATCAGAGGTGGATTTTTAAACTCCTCAATGATAGGGTAAGCCTTCTGCAACAGAGGCCAATGTTTCCGGATAATATTATCTAATTTCTGGTTATAGGGATGAAATTTGTGTACTAATGCTACCCTAGAAGATGTATCTCTAGATGATTTACCAGATTCCATGATTGTTGTTTGTATTTGACTCAGGATGGAACGGGGATAACCCCTTTGTTCAAATCGTTTAGTCATTTCATTCATCCTGACAAATTGCGTGTCAGGGTCAGATACAATGCGGCGCACTCGCTGATACTGAGATTTAGGGATTGCTCTTTTCAATGCTGGTGGATGAGAGCTTGTGAAGTGAAGAATACTGTTCCTATCCGTATCCTTCCTAAATAGATCTGTAGATAACCTGCCATGTTGATCCTTTATCACCATTGTATCTAAAAAGCTAACTCTTTCACTATCTTGAACCAATGTAAATTTTAAACCCTCGTATGCATGGTTAAGATGGTCAAGGAAGGTCAACAAGGTCTCATGTGACCCCACCCATATGCAAAAGATGTCATCAATAAATCTTTTCCAGATAAGGACATTATTTGAATACCATACGGTGTTATATACTTTCAATTCCTCAAATTGTGACATATATGCATTTGCATAGGGCGGGGCCACATTCGACCCCATCGCGGTCCCCCGCCTTTGTAGGTAAAAGTCATCTTCAAACATAAAATAGTTTTCATATAATACTAATTTCAGTAGTTGCAACAAAAATTCCTGTTCATCCTGAGTATACTGACTCCTACCTAATAATGATTTGACTGCTTCAACACCAGTAGCATGGTCTATGGAGGTGTAGAGACTTACCACGTCTATAGTTACTAATAGACTGTCAGGTGGAATGTTTCTAAATTGGCTATTGTGTTGAGAAAATGCTGTGTGTCAGACAAAAAAGATTTTGTATCCTTAATTAAAGGAGTCAAAGTTTTTTCCAACACAATAGCCAATGGTGATAATATAGAGCCTACAGAAGCCACAATTGGTCGCCCTGGGGGGTCAATTAAGGTCTTATGCACCTTGGGCAAAACATAGAAAACTGGAGTAATCGGTGTGTGATTAATCAAAAATGTGTGTAATTTGCCATCAATAACCCCTAAGGATAAATATTGGTTAACTAATTGCATAATTTTATCTTTGATACGAATTTTTCTTGTGAATTATTCTCTGAGCCGTGCACCACCCTAAATGACGACATCGATGACTTTAAGCTTTGATAATGCTGATGCTGAAAGGATCCTTTCCCAAGTGACATCGACTTCAGATTTTTTGAACATACCAACTAGTGATTTAAAAAACGACATTGGGAACGTGAACTCAGACGGCTCACATCATATGAGTTACATGCTATTACATTGGCCGAATACTAGAGTTGAGCAAACACCTGGATGTTCGGGTTCGAGAAGTTCGGCCGAACTTTCCGTAAATGTTCGGGTTCGGTATCCGAACCCGAACCGAACTTCGTCCCGAACCCGAACCCCATTGAAGTCAATGGGGACCCGAACTTTTGGGCACTAAAAAGGCTGTAAAACAGCCCAGGAAAGAGCTAGAGGGCTGCAAAAGGCAGCAACATGTAGGTAAATCCCCTGCAAACAAATGTGGATAGGGAAATGAATTAAAATTAAAATTAAAAAAATAAAAATGAACCAATATCAATTGGACAGAGGTCCCATAGCAGAGAATCTGGCTTCACGTCAGCAGAGAATCAGTCTCTTCATGCCATAGCAAAGAATCTGGCTTCATGTCAGCAGAGAATCAGTCTCTTCATGCCATAGCAGAGAATCTGGCTTCATGTCAGCGCAGAATCAGTCTTCATGTCATAGCAGAGAATCAGGCTTCACGTCACCCACCACTGGAACAGGCCACTGTCACACATTTAGGCCCAGGCACCCAGGTAGAGGAGAGCGGTCCCGTAACAGAGAATCTGGCCTTATGTCAGCGCAGAATCTGTCTTCATGTCATAGCAGAGAATCAGGCTTCACGTCACCCACCACTGGAACAGGCCACTGTCACACATTTAGGCCCAGGCACCCAGGCAGAGGAGAGAGGTCCCGTAACAGAGAATCTGGCCTTATGTCAGCGCAAAATCTGTCTTCATGTCATAGCAGAGAATCAGGCTTCACGTCACCCACCACTGGAACAGGCCGCTGTCACACATTTAGGCCCAGGCACCCAGGCAGAGGAGAGAGGTCCCGTAACAGAGAATCTGGCCTTATGTCAGCGCAGAATCTGTCTTCATGTTATAGCAGAGAATCAGGCTTCACGTCACCCACCACTGGAACAGGCCACTGTCACACATTTAGGCCCAGGCACCCAGGCAGAGGAGAGAGGTCCCGTAACAGAGAATCTGGCCTTATGTCAGCGCAGAATCTGTCTTCATGTCATAGCAGAGAATCAGGCTTCACGTCACCCACCACTGGAACAGGCCACTGTCACACATTTAGGCCCCGGCACCCAGACAGAGGAGAGAGGTCCCGTAACAGAGAATCTGGCCTTATGTCAGCGCAGAATCTGTCTTCATGTCATAGCAGAGAATCAGGCTTCACGTCACCCACCACTGGAACAGGCCACTGTCACACATTTAGGCCCAGGCACCCAGGCAGAGGAGAGAGGTCCTGTAACAGAGAATCTGGCCTTATGTCAGCGCAGAATCTGTCTTCATGTCATAGCAGAGAATCAGGCTTCACGTCAGCCACCACTGGAACAGGCCACTGTCACACATTTAGGCCCAGGCACCCAGGCAGAGGAGAGAGGTCCCGTAACAGAGAATCTGGCCTTATGTCAGCGCAGAATCTGTATTCATGTCATAGCAGAGAATCAGGCTTCACGTCACCCACCACTGGAACAGGCCACTGTCACACATTTAGGCCCAGGCACCCAGGCAGAGGAGAGGTTCATTCAACTTTGGGTTGCCCCGCAATATAATGGTAAAATGAAATTAAAAATAGTATTGAATGAGGAAGTGCCCTGGAGTAGAATAATATATTGTTAAGGGGAGGTAGTTAATATCTAATCTGCACAAGGGATGGACAGGTCCTGTGGGATCCATGCCTGGTTCATTTTTATGAACGTCAGCTTGTCCACATTGGCTGTAGACAGGTGGCTGCGTTTGTCTGTAATGACGCCCCCTGCCGTGCTGAATACACGTTCAGACAAAACGCTGGCCGCCGGGCAGGCCAGCACCTCCAAGGCATAAAAGGCTAGCTCTGGCCACGTGGACAATTTGGAGACCCAGAAGTTGAATGGGGCCGAACCATCAGTCAGTAAGTGGCGGGGTGTGCACAGGTACTGTTCCACCATGTTAGTGAAATGTTGCCTCCTGCTAACACGTTCCGTATCAGGTGGTGGTGCAGTTAGCTGTGGCGTGGTGACAAAACTTTTCCACATCTCTGCCATGCTAACCCTGCCCTCAGAGGAGCTGGGCACATTGTCTTTGTACCGGGGATCCAGCAGGGTGGCAACCCAGTATTCCGCACACGTTAAAATGTGGGCAACTCTGCTGTCGTTGCGCAGGCACTGCAGCATGTAGTCGCTCATGTGTGCGAGGCTGCCCAGAGGTAAGGACAAGCTGTCCTCTGTGGGAGGCGTATCGTCATCGTCCTGTGTTTCCCCCAGCCACGCACCAGTGATGGGCCCGAGCTGCTTTGGGTGCCACCCCGCTGTGAACATGCTTCATCCTCATCCTCCTCCACCTCCTCCTCATCCTCGTCCTCCAGTAGTGGGCCCTGTCTGGCCACATTTGTACCTGGCCTCTGGTGTTGCAAAAAACCTCCCTCTGAGTCTCTGAAAGTGCTAAAAATGACCCCTCTTCCTCCTCTTCCTCCTGGGCCACCTCCTCTTCCATCATCGCCCTAAGTGTTTTCTCAAGGAGACATAGAAGTGGTATTGTAACGCTGATAACCGCGTCATCGCCACTGGTCATGTTGGTGGAGTACTCGAAACAGCGCAACAGGGCACACATGTCTCGCATGGAGGCCCAGTCATTGGTGGTGAAGTGTGTCTGATCCGCAGTGCGACTGACCCGTGCGTGCTGCAGCTGAAACTCCACTATGGCCTGCTGCTGCTCGCACAGTCTGTCCAGCATATGCAAGGTGGAGTTCCACCTGGTGGGCACGTCGCATATGAGGCGGTGAGCGGGAAGGCCGAAGTTACGCTGAAGCGCAGACAGGCGAGCAGCGGCAGGGTGTGAACGCCGGAAGCGCGAACAGACGGCCCGCACTTTATGTAGCAGCTCTGACATGTCGGGGTAGTTGCGAATGAACTTCTGCACCACCAAATTCAGCACATGCGCCAGGCAAGGGATGTGCGTCAAACCGCCTAGTCACAGAGCTGCAACGAGATTTCGCGCATTATCGCACACCACCAGGCCGGGCTTGAGGCTCACCGACAGCAACCACTCGTCGGTCTGTTGTTCTATACCCCCCCACAACTCCTGTGCGGTGTGGGGCCTGTCCCCCAAACATATGAGTTTCAGAACGGCCTGCTGACGTTTACCCCGGGCTGTGCTGAAGTTGATGGTGAAGGTGTGTGGCTGACTGGATGAGCAGGTGGAAGAAGAGGAGGAGGAAGCTGAGTAGGAGGAGGAGGAGACAGGAGGCAAAGAATGTTGCCCTGCGATCCTTGGCGGCGGAAGGACGTGCGCCAAACAGCTCTCCGCCTGGGGCCCAGCCGCCACTACATTTACCTAGTGTGCAGTTAGGGAGATATAGCGTCCCTGGCCGTGCTTACTGGTCCACGTATCTGTGGTTAGGTGGACCTTGCCACAGATGGCGTTGCGCAGTGCACACTTGATTTTATCGGACACTTGTTTTTGCAGGGAAGGCACGGCTCTCTTGGAGAAGTAGTGGCGGCTGGGAACAACATACTGTGGGACAGCAAGCGACATGAGCTGTTTGAAGCTGTGTGCGTCCACCAGCCTAAATGACAGCATTTCATAGGCCAGTAGTTTAGAAATGCTGGCATTCAGGGTCAGGGATTGAGGGTGGCTAGGTGGGAATTTACGCTTTCTCTCAAATGTTTGTGAGATGGAGAGCTGAACGCTGCCGTGTGACATAGTTGAGATGCTTGGTGACGCAGGTGGTGGTGTTGGTGGTACATCCCATGTTTGCTGGGCGGCAGGTGCCAACGTTCCTCCAGAGGCGGAGGAAGAGGCCGAGGCGGCGGCAGCAGCAGCAGAAGAGGCCGAGGCGGCAGCAGCAGAAGAGGTAGCAGGGGGAGCCTGAGTGACTTCCTTGTTTTTAAGGTGTTTACCGCACTGCAGTTCATGTTTTGCATGCAGGTGCCTGGTCATGCAGGTTGTGCTAAGGTTCAGAACGTTAATGCCTCGCTTCAGGCTCTGATGGCACAGCGTGCAAACCACTCGGGTCTTGTCGTCAGCACATTGTTTGAAGAAGTGCCATGCCAGGGAACTCCTTGAAGCTGCCTTTGGGGTGCTCGGTCCCAGATGGCGGCGGTCAGTAGAAGGCGGAGTCTCTTGGCGGCGGGTGTTCTGATTTTGCCCACTGCTCCCTCTTTTGCTACGCTGTTGGCTCGGTCTCACCACTGCCTCTTCCTCCGAACTGTGAAAGTCAGTGGCACGACCTTCATTCCATGTGGGGTCTAGGACCTCATCATCCCCTGCATCGTCTTCCACCCAGTCTTGATCCCTGACCTCCTGTTCAGTCTGCACACTGCAGAAAGACGCAGCAGTTGGCACCTGTGTTTCGTCATCATCAGAGACGTGCTGAGGTGGTATTCCCATGTCCTCATCATCATTAAAAATAAGTGGTTGTGCGTTAGTGCATTCTATGTCTTCCACCCCTGGGGAAGGGCTAGGTGGATGCCCTTGGGAAACCCTGGCAGCAGAGTCTTCAAACAGCATAAGAGACTGCTGCATAACTTGAGGCTCAAACAGTTTCCCTGATATGCATGGGGGTGATGTGACAGACCGATGGGCTTGGTTTTCATGCGCCATCTGTGCGCTTTCTGCAGAAGACTGGGTGGGAGATAATGTAAACGTGCTGGATCCACTGTCAGCCAGCCAATTGACTAATGCCTGTACCTGCTCAGGCCTTACCATTCTTAGAACAGCATTGGGCCCCACCAAATATCGCTGTAAATTCTGCTGGCTACTGGGACCTGAGGTAGTTGGTTCACTAGGACGTGTGGCTGTGGCAGAACGGCCACGTCCTCTCCCAGCACCAGAGGGTCCCCTAACACCACCACGACCATGTCCACATCCGCGTCCCTTATTAGATGTTTTCCTCATTGTTCCCGTTCACCACAATTTTGAGAATGGCAAATTTGGGAATAGTTTTTCAACCCAGAACAAAAAGTGTGCTTTTACGGTCACTACAAATAACTTGACCAGCTAAAACAGTACAGATTTGGTTGAATAGAAATGTGTGGCCTGTTTTTTTTTGCGCTGTGTGACAGGTATAGGTTTAATCACAGAATTAGACTTCTATCTGCACGGTAGCGTGTGTCTTAGGTTTTTCTGAATGACACTATCAGCACCTTCAATGTAAGATATCCTTTTTGGGATAAATTTCAAGTAGGCCTCATATAGCAGAAACTAGTTATTTTGAGAATGGCAAATTTGGGAATAGTTTTTCAACCCAGAACAAAAACTGTGCTTTTACGGTCACTACAAATAACTTGACCAGCTAAAACAGTACAAATTTGGTTGAATAGAAATGTCAGGTCTATTTTTTAGGCGCTGGGTGACAACTTGCCCCTGATGTAGTATATGGCCAAAAAATAACCACACTATTGATGGTTAAATGCACTTGGGTGACACAGGCTCAGCCTGCACCAGATGTAGTATATGGCCAAAAAATAACCAGACTGTTGATGGTTAAATGCACTTCGGTGACACATGCTCAGCCTGCAGCTGATGTAGTATATGGCCAAAAAATAACCAAACTGTTGATGGTTAAATGCACTTCGGTGACACAGGCTCAGCCTGCAGCTGATGTAGGATATAGCACAAAATAACCACACTATTGATGGTTAAATACACTTGGTGATAGCTTGTGCTGGCGCACCACAAGCCACAAAATGGCCGCCGATCACCCCAGAAAAAAGTAATCAAAAAATGCTCTGGGCAGCCTCAAAAAAGTGAGCAAGTCGATATTAGCACTTCAATGATCCACAGCTGCAGATCGATCACAGAATGAAGTCTTTTGGAGGAGTTAATCTGCCTAATCTCGCCCTAACGTCGCAGCAGCAACCTCTCCCTATGCTTGAATCCGCAGAGTGACGTGCAGCGCTACGTGACCCAAGCTTATATAGAGGCTGGGTCACATGCTGCACTGGCCAATCACAGCCATGCCAATAGTAGGCAAGGCTGTGATGGCCTCTTGGGGCAAGTAGTATGACGCTTGTTGATTGGCTTTTACGAAAATGTTCGGGTTCGGGTCCGTGTCACGGACACCCCAAAATTCGGTACGAACCCGAACTATACAGTTCGGGTTCGATCATCCCTACACAATACACATACACCTCTTGAGGTAGCTATACGCGAAACGCGTGTCAGGGCGGCTGATAATCACTCTGGTATTTATGTAACTATTTATTCATTATTATGTCTATTTACACTGCCATCTTTCAGTATTTTGCACGTTGCACTTTATATATTTATATGTACTTGGCTTAGTGTATTGTGCTATTGGTTTGAGGTCAGGATTGTTTCACTTTATACCTGTTTGGGTATTTGTTACTTGTATTGGTCCTTGTGTCCTCTATGACCCATTTATTTACTACATGTTCTATTATGTAATCCAGATTGTGGTTTTCTATATAACCTGTGTGTTTTTGATCCGGTGCTTTATTGTATGTATTTGTATTTTTATCTATTCTATTGTTGAAATAAAGTGGATTCATTATTAGCTGTGCTATGCTTGTTTATTGGGGTTGCTAATCTAGTATGTTGGCGTAGCACACATACTCATTTTAAGCCTTATTTTGAGCTGGTTTCTATAGGTATGTACTAGTTATCCTTTTTCTAGACAACCTAAATTTAAGAAAGTTTATGTTGTATTGGTATATTTGAATTTAACCTTATCAAATGGAAAAATAAAGCAATTTCACTGCCAATACTCATATATTAAAACTGTCCACTGTGTGTTTGTAGCTGCTATGGTAACAGACCACAAGGAAATGTGATTTTGCTGTCACACTCTCTTCTATTTGTCCTTTACTTTTCCCAACAAATATTAGGTAAATTAGTAAAACATTGTGACCAGATGGGTACTAAAATAACTGTGGATTTGTTTGTAGTCTGTTACCTTGGAGACACATACAGTAGCTCTATAGCAGAAATAGACAGTGCATTTGTACAAAAGCTACTTGCAAAATTACTTTATCTTTTGATACAAATACAAACAAATAAAATCAAATAAATCTTGCAAAGGTGGGCATAGTCTATTTGATTTTGAACCAGGTGTATCTCCTCTTAGAGCGTCACCAGACACTTATCCACCTCTGATCTGCAAGACACTTATCCACCTCTGATCTGCATTGTGAGAATAAAATTAAATTTGTTGCAACATTTCCTATAGAGGCATCCTCCCTTGCCATTGTTCTTGGCTTAACCTGTCCTCAGATGTGTGGTAAAAGATTCCCAGCTTTTTAAAGAGATTATTTTGCAATACTTTAACACAAAATCTCTTGCCTATAAGTCTATGTGTGGAGACACAGTGATTGTGATATGCATCTCATCCGGTCAAGAGTTTTGCCAGTTTTCTATACTATATTGAATTTGTTTTACACAAAATTGGAGTCCTTGAACAAATTCAAAGAGTGAACACATCCTTTGTGTTACATAATTGTGCCATCTTGCAAGGCAGAACTTAAAAACATGATATTATTAAGTAGAGATGAAAGAATCTGTAATGGGCGAATGTCCAATTATGGAGCTTTACTTTCCCAATATGACATTATGGTGGCTTAAATATATTTCAGAATTTCAGCCATTACCTTATATGATGGAAATATGCCTCTGAAATGAAGACAATGCAAGTTTTCACATATACTCTCATTTCTATTCATAAAATAATTTTGTTACGTCATGTTAAAATTGTAAAGATAAGAGAGAATTATGCACAAAGCAATTATGTTTTACAATCAGTACCATGAAGAACCTCATATCTACCCAAATTCTACCCAAATTGTCCTGGGATTTTCGCCACTTATGTTTCATCCTATGGCCTCACTAAACTATTATTTGTGACCTTTGTGCTATTGGTGTTTGCATTAAATTGGAATAATTGCAAGTGCATAAAAAATATGACAAAGTAACATATCTATCTTAACATTCTCAAATATGGTGGTATTGAGATGCCTTATCTCTGTCAAACCAAGTGAGGTAGCAAAGGAATCAGATTTTATCTATGTCCTGCAATGCAGTCAGTCAATAATATGAATGCTAGGCCCCATGTATAGAGCCTACATTGCAGTGTATAGAGGAAGTGCAACTTCTTAGAACAGAGTCGCACAACCTCTATGTGCCGCTGTATAAGCTCAGTCATGTACCATATACAGTATATGGAACTATTCTACAAAAAAATAAAAAACATTTTAAGGTTATCTTTGTGATCGATTAATAGGCATAGATGGGTAGAGACCCCATCCACTTCAATGGCAAACTTGTGACAGTGAAAAACAATGTCTTTATACGTGTGTATGAGGCCTAACTGTATTATCCAGAATCGCTCTACTGAAGAGGGAACCTTAAGTCAATGAATAGTCCTTCTGAATGAATCTCTACTACACGTTAATGCATATTATATCATTCATTTTGTGGCAGAATTCTGGTTAAAGAAGTAGTCATAAGTTTTGGCACATACGAAAAACTTGTGATGGTTTTGGATTTAATTTTTTTTTCCACAATCTTCACTTTTGAAAAGTGGGTGGAAAAGTGGGTGTAGTAAAGTTAATTAGATTTACACTAAATGTCTATACTGCAAAAAAAAGTTGCTATCTTACTCCAATAGGGATGGGTCATAATACATTTGGTACAAATTACAGCAACGCAGGTTTAAGAAAAACTGATTCAATGAATTTCCCTCACAAATAAAACTTCTCAAATCAATGTACAGTACTAGAGAATTGTTCATAATACAGTCCCTTCACATTTCAATCTTAGTGCCTGTAAAACACATAAACAGCTTATATAGTAAAAGGTAATATAATTTAAAAAATACATGGATTGATGTGAGACACTAACTGTACAAGATGCATCTATTTTCTCAAATAAAAAACCGTTTAAAGACATATTTCTATAAAGACAAATGTTTGAGCAATGGTTACATCCTTCCAATGTTATTAATGTGGACATCTGAGACACCCCACCAGCCGATAATAATTCTTTAAACTATAGATAAGAAGAACATCAAGGTAGAGTATCTGAACATGGTGAACCTGAATGCAAAGCTGTAATAACAATAATTAAGCTCCATTTGTTCAGTTTCAACTCAATTTATCTTATACTATACATACAAGTATATTGGTAATGCATGAGCAAAATATATACCTACTGTATACAATTACAATACATTCTACTCACAGGCATTTGGAGCATTTAAAGGCTCTTGGAAGATGAGACAAAAGCCTCCAAAATATAACACCTCCCTTTTCTGCATGTCTCTTTCCCTGTCTGTTCACCTGTGCTGTCCCATCGCAACGCAAGGTGTCCATTTCAGCAGTGCCTTCTATGTTTGATCTGCCTGGCAATTAGGAAGTGTTAGGAACCGTTTCGCCTTCATTATGTCGCAGCTGTTTAGTGCCATCTTGTTGCTTGCCGATTTGTTTCTTTCTTTGAAGTTACAGGGCCTAGCTGTGTTTGCAGGAAATTACTGCAATTTACAGAAATAATGCACTCTCCTTTATGTTGGGCCTGTTTTCAGTCTATTCAGCCTTATTTTTCAGTAGCTGGAGTGGCAGTAATTGCAAGAGCAAGATGAGAGATTATTAACTGGTTCTTTGCTGAAAAGACATTGTAGCACAGTGACTGATAGCCAATGTGCTGCACCAAGTTTGTGCCTAAAGTTAATCATTTCAGTTAGAACACCAAGCAAATATAATTATGGCATTCACTAGAATTCATAAGAATCCAAATCAAACAAATCCAAATCAAACAAATCAGTCAACAGTATTGGACTTGGTTATTTATTGAGGTAAATGATCCAATATTGCATGTCAGTAAGTGTAAAAATATGTAAACCTTTGCTTTAAGTATCTGGTGTGAACCCTCCTCCCCATGTGGCAATACCTGCAACCAAACATTTTGGGCACTTATTGATCAGTCCTGCACATTGGCTTTGAGGAATCTTAGCCCTTTTCTTTGTACAATACAGCTTCAACTCTGTTATGTTGTTGGGTTTCCTCCCATGAACTGCTCACTTTAGGTACTTCCACAACATTTCTATTGGATAAACGTAAGGACTTTGACTTGGCCATTCCAAAACTTTGGGGTCATTTACCAAACTGGTGTAAAGTAACATAGTAACATAGTATACAAGGCCGAAAAAAAGACATCTGTCCATCCAGTTCGGCCTGTTATCCTGCAATTTGATCCAGAGGAAGGAAAAAAAATAACTTTGAGGTAGAAGCCAATTTTCCACTCTTAAGGGGAAAATATTCCTTCCCGACTCCAATCGGCCAATCAGAATAACTCTCTGGATCAACGACCCATCTCTAGTAGCTATAGCCTATATTATTATTACACTCCAGAAATACATCCAGGCCCCTCTTGAACTTTTGTAGTGAACACACCATCACCAAATCCTCAGGCAGACAGTTCCATAGTCTCACTGCCCTTACCATCTTCTATGTTTGTGTACAAACCTTCTTTCTAGTGTTGATCGAGCACCAAAGTGCTCGGGTGCTTGAGCCGAACACCTCGGGATGCTCGGGTGCTCTGCTGAGCACCTGAGCACAATAGAAGTCAATGGGAGAACCCGAGCATTAAACCAGGCAACCCCTGCTCTGAAGAGGGGAGGTTGTCTGGTTCATACAAAAAGGTCAGAAATTCAAGGAAACACCACTGAAATGGTTCGGAAACTGCATGGGGAGGATGTCTGAATGCATCTTGGACTCTCAGGTCGTTGCTGGGAACGATGTTGTCCGAGTAGTACGCCACTTTTACAGACTGACAATAATAAGCACAAAACCAAAGATAAAATCGATTTTAGAGGAAAAATTGTTAGGAAACATTCTTTCCTATATATTTACTTGTATATAAAGTGCAAGTGCTGCCAAAAATTACAAGGAAGAGGCACTCTGATACAACCTGTATATCACAGTAAAAGGAAAGTCTTTTACAGTGCTCACCTATCTCCGATTATCAGATGCACTGACGTTGCCTGGACTTGGCTACGAATAAGATTCCAAAGGAGAAGAAATCCAGCTTCTAAAAATCAGATCCTTTATTCCAAAAAGTCAAAAACGTTTTCCAGACACAGGATAAAAGTACACGGTCTACATGTTTTGGACACTCAGATTATGGTCCTTACTCATGACAAGTGCACATAGTAGAGATCACTCTATATGAACCTACACACCTCCCACTAAAGAGGAGGGGCAGGTAATGTGGCTCACCTGGAGTGAAAACTTAGACAGTCACCAACAGTTAACCCTTAACGTAACAAACATCTAAGGTTGAAATACCCTAAAAAAGATACCATAGGCATATGGCACAAAAACATATATACTGACATAAATGGCAGGATTCATAGGTGACATCAATATTGTAAGATTAAATCTTGTCTCCTATTTAATCCCTTCGGAACACAGGTGCTGAGCTCATACATCCAGAAAACTTCTGTGTTCAAAAGTTTTTTCCTTTGGTCTCCTCCCCTTATTGGTGCAGTTACCCTTTCAATTACCTGTACAGTCGTGGCCAAAAGTTTTGAGAATGACAAAAATATTGGAAATTGGAAAAGTTGCTGCTTAAGTTTTTATAATAGCAATTTGCATATACTCCAGAATGTTATGAAGAGTGATCAGATGAATTGCATAGTCCTTCTTTGCCATGAAAATTAATTTAATCCCAAATAAACCTTTCCACTGCATTTCATTGCTGTCATTAAAGGACCTGCTGAGATCATTTCAATAATCGTCTTGTTAACTCAGGTGAGAATGTTGACGAGCACAAGGCTGGAGATCATTATGTCAGGCTGATTGGGTTAAAATGGCAGACTTGACATGTTAAAAGGAGGGTGATGCTTGAAATCATTGTTCTTCCATTGTTAACCATGGTGACCTGCAAAGAAACGCGTGCAGCCATCATTACGTTGCATAAAAATGGCTTCACAGGCAAGGATATTGTGGCTACTAAGATTGCACCTCAATCAACAATTGATAGGATCATCAAGAACTTCAAGGAAAGAGGTAAAATTCTTGTTAAGAAGGCTTCAGGGCGTCAAAGAAAGTCCAGCAAGCTCCAGGATCGTCTCCTAAAGAGGATTCAGTGGCGGGATCGGAGTACCACCAGTGCAGAGCTTGCTCAGGAATGGCAGCAGGCAGATGTGAGCGCATCTGCACGCACAGTGAGGCAAAGACTTTTGGAAGATGGCCTGGTGTCAAGAAGGGCAGCAAAGAAGCCACTTCTCTCCAAAAAAAACCATCAGGGACAGATTGATCTTCTGCAGAAAGTATGGTGAATGGACTGCTGAGGACTGGGGCAAAGTCATATTCTCCGATGAAGCCTCTTTCCGATTGTTTGGGGCATCTGGAAAAAGGCTTGTCCAGAGAAGAAAAGGTGAGCGCTACCATCAGTCCTGTGTCATGCCAACAGTAAAGCATCCTGAGACCATTCATGTGTGGGGTTGCTTCTCATCCAAGGGAGTGGGCTCACTCACAATTTTGCCCAAAAACACAGCCATGAATAAAGAATGGTACCTAAACACCCTCCAACAGCAGCTTCTTCCAGCAATCCAACAACAGTTTGGTGAAGAACAATGCATTTTCCAGCACGATGGAGCACTGTGCCATAAGGCAAAAGTGATAACTAAGTGGCTCGGGGACCAAAACATTGACATTTTGGGTCCATGGCCTGGAAATTCCCCAGATCTTAATCCCATTGAGAACTTGTGATCAATCCTCAAGAGGCGGGTGGACAAACAAAAACCCACTAATTCTGACAAACTCCAAGAAGTGATTATGAAAGAATAAGTTGCTATCAGTCAGGAATTGGCCCAGAAGTTGATTGAGAGCATGCCCAGTCGAATTGCAGAGGTCCTGAAAAAGAAGGGTCAACACTGCAAATACTGACTCTTTGCATATATGTCATGTAATTGTCGATAAAAGCCTTTGAAACGTATGAAGTGCGTGTAATTATATTTCACTACATCACAGAAACAACTGAAGCAAAGATCTAAAAGCAGTTTAGCAGAATACTTTGTGAAAACTAATATTTTTGTCATTCTCAAAACTTTTGGCCACGACTGTACACGGAGACCTGATGTATTGCCTTGGTGCGTTACCGCAAAGTGTGTAATAACTGCTGAGACATTACTTATCTTGTAGTGTTGTGTGTCAGAGATGTGTTTACGCACTTTTGTTTTTATTGCATTGTAAATTGCATATTGTACATGTGATAAGGTTAATAGCAAACTGAGTGTTGCAATTTAAATACGACCTTATTTTGTAAGTATTCCCATTGGCTGTGGAATTGTATGTGGTACTCACCTGCATATGATTACAGCAGATGCATTTGTTGTGTCCACATTTGTGGCTTCCAATGGATTTAAGCCAACTGGGTTTTATAATAGGACAATCATAAAAAAGGCTTGGGCTCAATATTTGACCTAGGTTGGGTGCCCTACGAGTGACGCATCTGATGCCATTAGACACTATTCCATTCCAATCTTTGTCAAAGTTGAGCAGTAGTAAATGACGTTTTATAATCTTACAAATTTCTGTGTATTCTTTGCTAAACTGTGTGACAAATGTAACTTGATTATGTTTGGAATAATGTGTGTTCTGCCTAGAGAGCGTCTATCCAAAAAAATTGTCTGGTTAAGTGCAGTGATGGCCAGTTCGCAGTGTTCACCCGCGAACACATGCAGGCTGCCATCTTGACTCACAAGTCAGGCGATGCACAGGTAAGCCCTTACCTGTGCCTGTGCCGGGAGCCGATCTGAAACAAATGCGGTCACCAGGAGCAGGCAGTTCTGAGAACAGCCCGATGAAGGCCCCCGGCGGCTGTTCTTGGAACTGCCTGCTCCCGGTGACCGCATTTGATTTCAGACCGGCTCGCGGCACAGGTAAGGGCTTACCTGTGCATCGCCGGACTTGTGAGTCAAGATGTCAGCCCACATGTGTTCGCGGGCGAACACTGCAAACTGGCCATCACTGGTTAAGTGCACTCTGTACAGACTGTGCGGAATATTTCCTGCGACAAAGTCGTTCTTTCATATATTTTATCTCTGATACAAAGGTGTCAGTGCTTGAACAATTTTGTCTAGCTCTAATTAATTCACCTTTGCAGGCTCGGACTGACCCACAGGGGTACAGGGGAATCCCCCTGTGGGCCCCTGAGCAAGGTGGGTCCTAGTCTCCCACCCCCTGCACAAGTGGAACATAACACATTAGATTTACTGCACTACATACATATATTCAATGTACAGCACCTCAACCAGCCTATGTTCATTTAAAAAACGTGTTAAATTATTTATTATATTTGAATGTATCCGTATGGTGGGCCCACAAAATAAATTTTACTGGTGGGCCCTAGGTACCCCAGTCCGACACTGCACCTTTGGGTATATTCTCCCTGATATGTGGGGGATGACAAGATGTCGCAAGGAGAATGGTATCCCCTGCTGTCTTCTTTCTGAAGGTCTCAGTATTAACCTTCGCATTTGCTTCATCACCAATAGTATTTGCGTCAAAATGCAAACTGAATGAAAGGGAACTGCAGCAGCTATTAAGTTAGTCCTTAAACCTAGATATATATTGAACATCGTCTGACCAAACAAATAACAAGTCATTGATATATCTCCAGAACCATTTTATGGCATGGAAAAAGGGATTGAGATCAGTATACAAAAATTGTTTTTCCCACCATGCCATATAAATGTTCGCAATAGATGGAGAGAATTTCGCCCCCATCGACTCTCCGGAGTTCTGTAGATAAAGCTGATTATTAAACATGAAATAATTATGTTTCATAAGAAAATCCACTGCTATGCAGATGAACTCCTGGAGTGTCGATGTGTAATCACATGAAGGAACCACTGCAATGCCATAATTGCTTTATCATGTGGTATATGTGTATATAAAGAAACTACATCTGCAGTGATCCAAGTATACCCCTTTTCCCACTGGAAATCCATAAAAGACTGTAAAACTCTGTTAGTATCCTTGATATAACCCGGAGTGGATGAAATCAAAGGTTGTAGAAGGGAGTCCACCCACTCACCAAAACACTCCGAATAAGCACCTATGCCAGCAACAATAGGTCTCATGGGTGGGTGGAATCTCTTCTTATGTACTTTAGGTAAAGCATGAAAGATGGCAGTAATGGGATATTTAACATGCCTGCAGGTGAGCTGACCCTGTAAAAGATTTTAGGTGCGGGCCTGCTGGTGAGCTGACCCTATAAAACATTATATGCAAGGGCCTCTAGGTGAGCTGACCCTGTAAAACATTATATGTGAGGTCCTGCAGGTGAGATGACCCTCTAAAAAATTATATGCGAGGGCCTGCAGGTGAACTAACCCTTTAAAAAATTGTAGGTGAGGGATTGCTGGTAAGCGGATTAAAATTATATGCAAGGGCCTACAGATAAGCTGACCCTGTAAAAGATTTTAGGTGCGGGCCTGCTGGTGAGCTGACCCTGTAAAACACTATATGCGAGGGCCTGCAGGTGAGCTGACCCTGTAAAAGATTTTAAGTGCGGGCCTGCTGGTGAGCTGACCCAGTAAAACATTATATGCGAGGGATTGCAGGTGAGCTAACCCTGTAAAACATTATATGCAAGGGCTTGCAGGTGAGCTGACCCTCTAAAAAAATATATGTGAGGGTCTGCAGGAGAACTGGCCCTGTAAAAGATTGTAGGTGAGGGCCTGCTGGTGAGCTGACCCTGTAAAAGATTATATGTGAGGGCCTACAGGTGAGCTGACCCTCTAAAAATATATATGCGAGGGCCTACAGGTTAGCTGACCCTGTAAAAGATTTTAGGTGAGGGCCTGCTGGTGATCTGACCCTCTAAAAAAATATATGCGAGGGCCTGCAGGTGAGCTGACCCTGTGAAAGATTGGAGGTGAGGGCCTGCTGGTGAGCTGACCCTGTAAAAGATTGTATGCGAGGGCCTGCAGGTGAGCTTACCCTCTAAAAAATTATGTGCGAGGGCCTACAGGTGAGCTGACCCTGTAAAAGATTTTAGGTGAGGGCCTGCTGGTGAGCTGACCCTCTAAAAAAATATATGCAAGGGCCTGCAGGTGAGCTGACCCTCTAAAAAAATATATGTGAGGGTCTGCAGGAGAGCTGGCCCTGTAAAAGATTGTAGGTGAGGGCCTGCTGGTGAGATGACCCTGTAAAAGATTATATGCAAGGGCCTGCAGGTGAGCTGACCCTCTAAAAAATTATATGCGAGGGCCTACAGGTGAGCTGACCTTGTAAAAGATTTTGGGTGCAGGCCTGCTGGAGAGCTGACCCTATAAAACACTATATGCGAGGGCCTATAAGTGAGCTGACCCTGTAAATTGTTTTTAATGGGGGCGGGCATGCTGGTGACCTGACCCAGTTAAAAATTACATGCGAGGGCCTGTAGGTGAGCTGACCCTGTAAAACATTATGTGCAAGGGCCTGCGAGTGATCTGACCCTGTAAAAGATTGTAGGTAAGGGCTTGCTGGTGATCTGACCCTGTAAAAGATTGTAGGTAAGGGCTTGCTGGTGATCTGACCCTGTAAAAGATTGTATGTGAGGGCCTGTAGGTGAGCTTACCCTGTAAAAGATTTTAGGTGCGGGCTTGTATGTGAGCTAACCCTGTAAAACATTATATGCGAGGGCCTGCAGGTGAGCTGCCTCTGTAAAAGATTGTAGGCAAGGGCTTGCTGGTGAGCTGACCCTGTAAAACACTATATGCGAGGGCCTATAGGTGAGCTTACCCTGTAAAACATTTTAGGTGCGGGCTTGCAGGTGAGCTAACCCTGTAAAACATTATATGCGAGGGTCTGTAGGTGAACTCACCCTGTAAAACATTATATGTGATGGTCTGCTGGTGAGCTGACCCTCTAAAACATTATATGCGAGGGTCTGCAGGTGAGCTGACCCTCTAAAAAATAATATGCGAGGGCCTGCAGGTGAGCTGACCCTGTTTCTATGTTTCTAAGTTTCTATGGTCAATCCAGGCCTTGTCCATTTTTATAAGAGTCAACCTGTCAGCATTTTCATTTGACAGGCGGATACGCTTATGTCACGGCGCCGTCTAGGAGGCGGGCACGTCCAGAGCGCGCGCATCATCAGTGCGTCCAGCGTCACCCGCGCTACTTATAATACTATGTGTGCATCTATCTGCATTCATGCTAATGGTTTTAGGGCTGAGCACCGAGCTGATCACTCGGGGCTCGGCTGTGTAGTCTGTGTGAAGTCATGTGACGCTGGCCACGTCACATGACCCCTCTAGCTCCTTATTTAAACAGGCAATCTGCTGGCCACAGATTGCCTGTTATTTAGGTTCCACCTGCGATTTTGTCTTTCCTGGCGTACTGACCCCCTGCTGAACTCCTGACGATCCTCTGCTGACTCCTTTGGTACTTCACGACTCTCCTGGTATTTATGACCCAGGCTTCTCCTGACTATTCTCTGCTTGCTCCATTTGTACTTTGTAGATTTCCTGGTATTGACTCGGTCCGTTCACGTTCTGTTGTTTGTCTGTCTGTCATCCCTGCACTTATTCCAAGCTAGGGATTGCAGTTTAGTTGTCCCCTGTCATTAGGACTCGCGAGGCAAGTAGGCAGGGCCAGGGGTGAGGGTGGAGCGCAGTGGTCACTTCCCTCCCCCCTGTGTGTGTGTGTACATGACTGTTACAGCTTATCTGTTATAATGCCACCAGCAGCACTAAATACCCGCTCTGACAAAACGCTGTGGCAGTGCAGGCCAGCACCTCCAAGACGTAGAGCGCCAGTTTGTGCCACAAGTCCAACTTGGACACCCAGTATTTGAAAGGCACTGAGGGATCATTGAGGACGCTGACACAGTCTGCTACTTTCTCCTTCACAATCTTCCAAAATGTTTCCCTCCTTGAGACAGTAGACTGCGCATCAGGGTGAGCGTGCTAGCGGGGTGTCATGAAACTGTCCCAGGCTTTGGAGAGTGTTTCCCTGCCTCTGTAGGAACTGCTGTGTGTTCCCCTTGTCTCCTGCTCCTCCTCCTCTTCATCGTCCAATTTGCACTGAGAAGACGAACTGAGGGTGGTCTGGCTATCACCCTATGTAATGTCTTCCACCATTTCCACCTCTTCCACATGCAAAGCAACATCCTTAATTGTGAGCAGCGTGCGTTTGAGTAGACACAGTAGTGGGATGGTTACGCTGATAATAGCGTTATTGCCGCTCACCTTCTGTGTTGATTCCTCAAAGTTGCGTAAAACCTCACAGAGGTCAGATTTCAATGCCCACTCCATCATGTTGCAGCTGGTATTCCACTACTGCCCTCTGTCGCTCACAAAGACTGGCCAACATGAGGAACGTCGAGTTCCAGCGCATGCTTACGTCACACAACCGCCGGTGAGCTGGCAATTTCCAGCGCTGCTGCAGCATTGACAGGCCGGCTGAAGCTGTCGATGACTTGCGGAAATGTACACACACGCGGCGCACCTTCACCAGTAGCTCAGGCAAATTGGGGTAGGTTTTGAGAAACCGCTGAACCACTAAGTTTAAGACGTGGGCTAGGCATGGAATGTGTGTGAGCTTGCCGAGTTCCAAAGCCGCCACCAAGTTACGACCATTATCAGACACAACCATGACTGGTTGAACGTTGAGTGGCGAGAGCCAAAGCTCAGTCTGGTCTCTTATCCCCTGCCATAGCTATGCGGTGGTGTGCTGTTTGTCCTCTAAGCATATCAGCTTCAGCACGACCTGTAGTCGCTTCTCCACTGCAGTGCTCCACTGCTTCCAGCTACCGACTGATGGCTGACTGGTGTTGCACGCGAATAATTTGGAGTTGGTAGTGGAGGAGGAGGCGGAGGAGGAGAGGTGGGGGTTGGAGCCCCTAACGTAGGTGCTTGCTGGAAACCCTGATCAAAGTTGGGCCGCATTCCTTGGTGTCGGTAGCACCTGTGCCATCCCAGGGTACAACTCGCTCCGGGGCCCCAAACCATTCACCAAGTATCTCGTCAGGGAAATGTAGCGTCCCTGGCCAAATGCACTTGTCCATGTGTCCATGGTTAGGTGGACCTTCCCAGTAACTGCGTTGGTCAGGGCACGTGTGATGTTAAGGGACACATGTTGGTGTAAGGTGGGCACAGCACACCTCGAAAAATAGTGGCGGCTGGGGACAGAGTATCGTGGGATGGCCGCCGACATCAGGCTGCGGAAGGCCTCAGTGTTCACAAGCCTAAATGGCAACATTTCCAGGGCCAGCAATTTGGAAATTTGCTCATTTAGTGCTATGGCCTGTAGGTGGGTGGCTGGGTATTTGCACTTGCGTTCAAATGCCTGGGGTTAAGGACATTTGTACGGTGCGCTGGGACACGGAAGTGGATGTGGTCTCTGATGGTACTTGCGAAGGTCCAGGTGAAGGGCGAGAGGCATCCGGGCCTGCACCTTCGACATTGGATTGGCCAGCACATAACACAGGGGAAGAGGATGCAGTGGTGTGACTCGCAGACACAGATTGTGGATCCAGGCGTTCGTCCCACTTATTATGGTGCTTGGATGCAATGTGGCGGATTATGCTGGTGGTGATGAGGTTGCTAGTGTTCATGCCCCGGCTCATTTTGGTGAGGCACAGGTTGAAAACTACTATTCTTTTGTCGTCCGCACTTTCCTCAAAATACTGTGGAACACCTACCCCTTGGCAAGGGAGATTTCCACAAGGGGGTGATCCATGGAACAGTTGTGGGCCTGTTTGGTGTGGCCAACCTTCTCTCTTTTGCCACCCCACTGCCTCTTCCAGCCTGTTGCGGTGCTGAAGACCCCTTCTCTTCTGTACTGCCGTCCTCAATTGGCTTTCCACCTTCCCAGGTTGGGTCAGTGACTTCATCGTCCACCACCTCCTCTTCCACTTCCTCACTATGCTTATCCTCCGGACTTATTGACCTAACCACAACCTCAGTGATTGACAATTGTGTATCATCCTCTTCATCAACCTCTTGAGACAGTAATTGCTGTTGACTTATTGGAAACTGTGTCTCATCATCCACCTCATTAAACGTTAATTGCAGTTCCCCACCGTCATATTCTTGTGACTGGGGATGCTCAAGAGTTTGAGAATAAAGGGCACAAGATCTGTCCCTCTTCAAGCGTGCTTGGCGAGAGCGTCAAATCAAGGAATGGCGCTTAAAAGAGCTTAGAATTTCCGAGGGTGGGATCACTTGTTTGCCCAGAATCTCCATGGTGGGAGGAAGGAGGATCAGGGTGAGGATTGTGCTGAGCAGACTGTTGGCTACTGAGACTGGAGTTGGTGGAACACAGGGTGTTGCGTAATCGACTGGAAGCATTATCTGCTGCAATCCAATCAACCACCTGGTCACACTGGTCTGACTTCAAGAGTGGTGTCCTGCGCCGCCCTGCAACCTGGGACATGAAGCTAGGTATCGCGGATGATTGTTTTTCTTGTGCTCTGGCAGCAGGCACAGTTTCACCGTGCCCAGGGCCTCAGCCTCTGCGTGCACCATCAGGATCACAGCCACTGCTCCGTCCCTTACTGCTCGCCTTCTTCATATTAAATGTTATATATGCTTGAAAGTCTGTCACACGTACAGTAGCATAGGATTTGGAAGTGTATGCACAAACAAATTTAAAATGGTATTTGGGATGTGGAAACATCACACAGGAGATATCCCGCAGATAATGTCAATGCTGTCACCAGTGGCTAATAAAAAATTACAGGGAATGTCACAGGTATTTGGTGTGAGGAAACGTTATAGAGGAGAGGTACCACCAGAAATGTCACTGTCCGCAGTGTCTGTTACACTGCAGATGTGGCACTGGTTATGTCACTGTCAGAAGCAGTAAAAAAAAAAAGTCACAGTTAAATATTGTCAGCACACACGTTACACTGCAGATGTGGCGCTGGTAATGTCACTGTCCGCAGCAGACACCGCCTATGGAATAAGTACACTGTATGTCACAGACAAATTTTTTCAGCAAACACGTTATACTGTACATGTGGCACTGGTAATGTCACTGTCAGAAGCGGACACCGTCTATTGAAAAAGTACAATGTATGTCACAGATATTTTTGGGATGCACACACTTTACACAGGAGATGTTGCGCAGCTAATGTCACTGTCCTCAGCGGACACCGTCTACAGAAAAAGTACACTGGATGTCACTGATATTTTAGGGATGGGCACACTTTACACAGGAGATGTGGCGCATCTAATCTCACTGTACGCAGAGGACACTGTCTATTGAAAAAGTACACTTGATGTCATAGATATTTTTGGGATGTACACACTTTACACTGGAGATGTGGCGCACCTAATTTCACTGTCCGCAGCGGACACCATCTATTGAAAAGGAACACTGGATGCCAGGTGCTGGCAGAAACCCTGATGGAATTAGGGCCCGCAATCCTCGGCGTTGGTAGGACCTGTGCCATCCCAGGGTTCAACTCGCTCTCGGCCTCCACAATGTTCACCCAGTGTGCCGTCAGGAAAATGTAGCGTCCCTGGCCAAATGCACTTGTCCATGTGTCCGTGGTTAAGTGGACCTTCCCAGTAACTGCGTTGGTCAGGGCACGTGTGAAATTTCGGGACACATGTTGGTGTAAGGCGGGCACAGCACACCTCGAAAAATAGTGGCGGCTGGGGACAGAGTACCGCGGGACAGTAGCCGACATCAGGCTGCGGAAGGCCTCAGTGTCCACAAGCCTAAATGGCAACATTTCCAGGGCCAGTAATTTTTTTTTCAACTTTCTTTATTAAAGTTTCAATATTAACAATCACTTTTATAAATAAATATAGTTATTAACATCATTTTTCAACCAAAATACACCCCCCCAAATCCCTCCCTCTCCCAACTTACGATGCGTCCTCCTTTACCACCACCCCTCCGTAACACGACCGAGGAGAGATGGAGAAGGGTGGAGAACGGAGGAAGCTCTATAGTTTCCACTCTCCACAGATTCTACGCCATTTTCAGTGTCTCTATGCTTATATAAGATATATTCATATCTCTTAGTGGTATTTACCAATTTTAACCATGTATTGATACTAGGATTGATACATCCCGCGCAAACCAAGAACATGCTATTAGGAGTCTTGCCAGGAACATTATCTTAAACAAGAGTTTTTTTTTATATTGCTGACTTCCCACCTTGGCAAGATCACCGAATACCCAACATTCAGCAGTAAAAGGAATCCGCACATTCAGTTTTCCCTCTATGTAATTATGAATAGTCCCCTAATATTGTTTCAGCTCTAAACAGAACCAGAACATATGCAAATAATCTGCATCAGGATCCTCACACCTAGGGCAATTAGAATCCTAATACCACATCTATTAACCAGAGAGGTGTAACAAAGTCTGTGTAAGATATTAAACTGCACCAAAATGTGATTAAAATGATGTGAAACTAGTTTTAAATCCTGAACTACCTTCTCCTGATCATCCAAGTGAGTCATTAAACATTCATTTTGCCAAGCCCTCTATCCAGGGGACCAAAAATCTCCAAATCGTGCTCTAAGTAAACTTTTATAAAGTTGAGAAATCTTCATCCTTTGCCCAAAATTCCCTATCAAATCATTAAATTGTGTAGAAGTGTGGATTTCAAGCCTATTTTTTTCTTTAATACTTAAGAGTGCCAATCTTAACTGTAAGTACCGAAACCATAATAATTTCTGTAATTTTTGTCCTTGTGATAATACCGTGAATGGAACAATATCCCCGTTACCTACTACCTGTGTCACATACAGAATATTAGCTTTTTGCCAATACGAATCTCTACCTAATTCAACTAAAGTTTGCAAATGCTTATTATACCACAATGGAGTGCATCCAATTGAACCTTTCACTCCACACCAAAGTCTAATAAAGTACCATGATTTCATAAAAAGATTCCTGGTGGATTTAAATTCTCTGTCAGAGTCGGTCAATTGATCAGACTCCAAAAGAGTAAAGAAATTATCATATGGAGATCTATTCACAAAATATTTACAAAGTGAGCTATCATTCCACTCACGGAAAAAACAAAACTGTGCAGCTAAAAAATAGCCCTTGAAGCAAGGGAGATTAACTCCTCCTCTCTCCAAGGGCTTATACCAATGCTCTAATTTAAGTCTTACACGTTTCCGCCCCCAAAGTAAATAATTAATAATTATTTATATTAATTAAAAAAATCTATCCCCAATCCAAACTGGAGAATTCTTAAAGATGTAGAGTTACTGGGGAAGAATCACCATCTAAATCAGAGATACTCTATCAGCCTTCGATAGAGATAAACAAAGCCATGTTGTTATTTTTGACCTTAGCTTATTTATCAATGGAATCAAATTAAGCGGGATAAAATCTTCCACCCTAGGAGAGATTATAATACCTAAATACTCAAAAGACTCAGAAATTTTCAAGGTGTTCAAAGGGGCCTCATTGGGGCGTAGAGGGTTATCTAAGGGCATAGTCAAATTATCCAATGGCATAAGGGTAGTTTTTTTCCCAATTTACATCCATACCTGAAACTTCTCCAAACCGATTTATCTTTTGGATAATGTTCAACAAAGTAGATTGTGTCCGTTGAACATAAAATAAAATATCATCTGCATAAAGAGAGATTCGGTCTTCAATTCCTAATACTCCAAACCCTAGAATCCTAGGGTCTTGTCTAACACTAGCAGCCAAAGGCTCAATATAGATATCAAATAAAAGAGGAGAAAGTGGACATCCCTGGCGAGTGCCTCTAGTCATAGGAAAACTTCTTGTAAGATGACCATTTATATTCAGTCTTGCGGCGGGAGATCTATAAAGAAGTTTTATCATATTACTAAACTTAGGGCCAAAGTCTATCTTATGAAGCACTCTCCACAGGAACCCCCACTCAACTCTATCAAAAGCCTTAGAGGCATCTATAGACAAAATGGATCGTAAATCCCCTCCTGACGTCTGTAAATTAGTAAAAAGGTGGTGTAAATTATAATGGGTCCCTTTATTAGGCATAAATCAATTTTGGTCTGGATGTATAATTGATGTCATAACACTAGTTAACCTCATAGCTAGGATTTTAGACAGAAGTTTGACGTCTGTAGTAAGAAGAGAGATAGGTCTATATGACCCCAAATCATTGGGGTCTTTACCCTTCTTTAATATCACTGTAATGGCGGCCTCTGTCATTGTTTCTGGAAGGGATCCCTCCTTTATTGAATCAGAGAGTGTTCTCCACAGAATGGGGAAGAATAACCTTCCTATATTTACGATAAAACTCATACGGGAATCCATCCAATCCAGGGGAGGAATTGCCTGAACAGGCTTTAATTACAGGACCAGTAATTTTGAAAGGTGGCATTTAGTACAATGGCCTGTGGGTGGGAAGCTGGGTATTTGCGCTTGCGTTCAAATGCCTGGGGTAATAATATTTGGACGCTGCGCTGGGACAGGGAAGTCGATATGGTCTCTGATGGTGTTTGCAAAGGTCCAGGTGCAGGGCCGGAGGCATCCTCGCCTACGTCTTCGACAGGCGATTGGCCAGCACGTACTATAGGGGAAGAGGAGGCAGTGGTGTGACTCTCAGACACAGATTGTGAACCCAGGCGTTTGTCCCACTTATTACAGTGCTTGGATGCCATGTGGCGGATCATGCTGGTGGTGGTGAGGTTGCTAGTGTTCATGCCCCGGCTCATTTTGGTGAGGCACAGGTTGAAAACTACTATTCTTTTGTCGTCCGCACTTTCCTCAAAAAAGCGACATACTGCGGTACCCCTACCCCTTGGCAAGGGTGTTTTACGCAAGGGGGTGCTCCGTGGAACAGTTGCGGGCCTGTTTGGTGTGGCCCACCTTCTCCCTTTTGCCACCCCACTGCCTCTTCCAGCCTGTTGCGGTGCTGCAGATCCTTCCCCGTCTGTACTGCTGTCCTCACTTGTCTTTCCACCTTCTCAGGTTGGGTCAGTGACCTCATCGTCCACCACCTCTTCCACTTCCGCACTCTGATCATCCTCTTGATTTGTTGACCTAACCACAACCTCAGCGATTGACAACTGTGTCTCATCCTCTTCATCAACCTCTTGAGACATTAATTGCGGTTGGCTCATTTGCAACTGTGTCTCATCATCAGCCACCTTATTAAACACTAATTGCCGTTCCCCACAATCATGTTCTTGTGACTGTGGATATTCGAGAGGTTGGGAATCAGGGCACAAGATCTTATGTCCCTCTTCAAGCGTGCATGCCAAATTAAGTAATGGTGATGAAAAGAGATCTTTAGAATTTCCGAGTGTGGTATCACTTGTTTGGCCAGACTCTCCATGGTGAGAGGAAGGAGGATCAGGGAGAGGATTCTGTTGACCATCCTCTTTGCTACTGAGACTGAACTTGGTGGAAGACAGGGTGGTGCTTAACCGACTGGAAGTATTATCTGCTGTAATCCAACCGACCACCTGGTCGCACTGGTCTGACTTCAAGAGTTTTGTCCTGCGACGCCCTGCAAACTGGGACATGAAGCTAGGTATCGTGGATGATTGTTTTTTTTTGTGCTCTAGCAGCAGGCACAGTTTCAACGCACGCAGGGCCACGGCCTCTGGGTGAACTATCAGCATCACGGCCACTTCCCCATCCCTTACTGCTCGCCTTGCGCATATTAAATGTTATATGCACGGTTGACACACAAGATGTGGTACGGATGTCACAGTTAACAGCAAGCACAGTATATGGAAAAAGTACGTAAAAGTATGGCAAAAGGAAAATAGATTTCACTTACATTTTTCCTATCTCTGGCCCTGACACACAGAAGGTATTAAACAGATGTCACTAGTCACTGCAGACACCCTCTATATAAAAAGTTTTGAAAATAATGGAAAAAATACAGTAATTTTTAGTTATATTTCTCCAATCTCTGGCCCTGACACACAGAAGGTATTGGACAGTTGACACAAGTCACTGCTGACACGCTCTATAGAAAAATGATTGTAAATTATGGAAAAAATATGGTAACTTTTAGTTATATTTCTCCAATCTCTGGCCCTGACACACAGAAGGTATTGGACAGATGTCTCTAGTCACTGCAGACACCCTCTATATAAAAATGATTGAAAATTATGGAAAAATATAGCAATTTTCAGTTATATTTCTCCAATCTGTGGCCCTGACACACAGAAGGTATTGGACAGATGTCTCTAGTAACTGCAGACACCTTCTATAGCAAAATTATTGAAAATTATGGAAAAAATATAGTAATTTTCAGTTATATTTCTCCAATCTCTGGCCCTGACACACAGAAGGTATAATACAAATGTCACTAGTCACTGCAGACACCCTCGATAGTATAAGTAATAAAAATGCTGGAAAAAAATAAATTGTATTGTACTGTAGCTATAAAATACTGCCAGCCTGCCACCACACATAATAGTCCTTAAATGGACTTTTGGGTCTTTGAAACATTTTTCTACTGAATTGATTGCGATCAGACTCCCTACACTCTATGTCCCTTCCAAAGCGCAGCTCTCCCTGACTACAAATGAGCCGAACATGCGTCATTGGGTGCTATATAGCACCCGATGATGCGTTCCGGCCAGCCAATCACTGTAATGCGAGTAGCCAACATGGCTACTGGCATTACAGTGAAGACACTACTTACCTGCATGTTTATTGGCTGCATAGCAGCCGTGAAACATGCGGGAAGGAGACTTGAGCATGGCGCTCGAGCACATGCGGTACTTGGCCGAGTACCGCCATGTGCCGAGCATAGCGATGCTCGAGTCAAACAGAAGTTCGGCCGAGCATGCTCGCTCAGCACTAGTGAGGGCCTGCAGGTGAGGTGACCCTGTAAAAGATTGTAGGTGAGAGCCTTCTGGTGAGCTGACCCTCTAAAAGATTGTAGGTGAGGGCCTACAGGTGATCTGACCCACTAAAAAATTATATGCGAAGGCCTGCTGCTGAGCTGTCCCTCTAAAACATTATGTTTGAGGGCCTGCTGCTGAGCTTACTGTTTAAAAAATTATGGGAAAGTGCCTTCTGCTTAGCTGGCCATTGAAAAAAAATTGTGTTCAAAGCAGGCTGGGTCACCTGTATACTTCAGCTAGGAATAATGGAATAGGATTCCAATTCTATTTTGTTGGTTTTCGGAACTGGGGCCATGATTAAGAGGGACGGCTAGGGGCATCCGTATTGCGCCGCTAGTGGTGAAATTCTTGGACCGACGCAAGACAAACCAAAGTGAAAGCATTTGCCAAGAATGTTTTAATTAATCAAAAATGAAAGTCGGAGGTTCGAAGACGATCAGATACCATCGTAGTTCCGACCATAAACGATGACGATCTGGCGGCGTTATTCCCATGACCCGCCAAGCTGCTTCCGGGAAACCAAAGTCTTTGGGTTAGGGGGGAGTATGGTTTGAAAGCTGACAAAGTACACTGTATGTCTCAGATACATTTTTGAAGCACACACGTTACACTGCAGATGTGGCCCTGGTAAGGTCACTGTCAGAAGCGGACACAGTCTACGGAAAAATTACATTGTATGTCACAGATACATTTTCTAAGCGCACACGTTATACTGCATATGTGGCCCTGGTAAGGTCACTGTCAGAAGCTGACAACGTCTATGGAAAAAGTACACTGGATCTCACTGATATTTTAGGGATGCGCACACTTTACACAGGAGATGTGGCACAGCTAATCTCACTGTACGCAGCGGACACCGTCTATTGAAAAAGTACACTGGATGTCCCTGATATTTTATGGATGCGCACACTTTACACAGGAGATGTGGTGGAAATAATTTAACTGTCCGCAGCGGCCTATTACACGGTATTTAGCGCAGGATGCGCAAAAAATATATATTGCTGCTTTCACACACAATAATACTTAAAAGGACATTTGGATCTCTGAAAAGTTTTTGTATAAAAATCTTCCTATTGCACTCCCTACACTGTCTGTCCCTTCCTATGCACAGCTCACCCTAACACTGAGCAATTTAGCGCAGGTTGCGCTACAAACAAATTATGCTGCTCTCACACCCAATAGTCCATACAAGGACTTTTGGGTCGCTGAAACGTTTTTGTACAAAAAAAATATTCAATTACACTCCCGACACTCTCTGTCCCTTCCTATGCTCAGCTCTCCCTGACTACTAATGAGCCGAACATTCATCATCGGGTGCTATATAGCTCCCGATGACGCGTTCCGGCCAGCCAATCACTGTAATGCCAGTAGCCAACATGGCTACTGGCATTACAGTGAGGGCAGTACTTACCTGCACGTTTATTGGCTGCGTTCCGCCAAGTGCCGAGCAGGTGTTCGGCCGAGCATGCTCGATCATCACTAGTGAATACAGTGGAGAAAAAAAATATTTAATAGCTTGGCTTTCTCTTCATCGCTCTCTGCAACTCACCCTCATTACTCTGTAGAGGTCCGACACCTTCAGATTTACACTTTTTACCATTTATATAATTATAGAACATTTTAGGGTTAGTTTTGCTCTCTTTGGCAATTAATTTCTCGGTCTCTAGTTTGGCTTAGTTGCCTATAGCAACGCATAAGATTCCACTTTCATTCTTTACAGCTTCTTTGTAAAATGAAAGGAGGACTGTGATTGGTTGCTATGGGCAACTAAGCCAGTTCTACTTTACACCAGTTTGATAAATGAACCCCATTATCCTCTTTATTCTTTTTTAACCATTCTTTGGTAGGACATCTTGCGTGCTTAGGTTCATTGTCTTGCTCCATGAGTTACTTTCTTTTGACATTCGGCTCACAGATAGATTACCTGACATTTTTCTTTAGAATATGCTGGTATAGTTCAAAATACATTGTTTCATCAATAATGGCAAGCTACCGTGCAGATGCAACAAAAGAGGCCTAAACCGTGTCATTACCACAATTGTGTTTCACTGATGGTGCATGGGGGGCACCATAGACACCAGATGCCTGCTGTTTCACACAGCAGACACCTTGGGCTAATGTCTTTGATTGTTGATAACACAGATCGCAGACATTTAACCCCTCAGATGCAATGGTCAGTTGTGACCACAGCATCTAAGGCAGCTTTCCCTAGGAGCTCTGCACTTCTGGGTTCCGAATGGCTGAGGTCAGGGAAACCTATTACAGATATATGTCACGGATGAAGTTAGCAGATAGCTGGAACATATAAATAAACGAGCGACCGGCTTGATCCCAAACTAAAGAGCTTATAGGTGAGCCCTATAAAACCCTAAGAGCTCTCCCTGATTGCTATGCACATGCAAGGGTCTGTATGGTAGACGATTGCATGCCCGCATACCTAATACTGTGTGACACCTGAAAACCCTATAATAGTGAGGAGACACGACCTCCGGCTCCCTGCACTTAATACGGACAGAGTCAGGGTCACCTAGAATCAAGCCAGCAAGGAAACAAAATAAAGTAAATGACTTATCTGAACAAACAGCAGAAGCAGCCTCCAGCAGTGAACACCTCATCCAGGAAGTAGGATAAACCGCAAAGTGAGGCAGTATGGGAGGGATTATAAAGGAAGACGATTATTCAAAATAAGTGACACCTGGCAGAAGGAAAGGAGATGAGAAAGTGAAACCAAAACAAAGAACATCATACAAGAGGTAGAGAAGAACGTCTGCCAGATCTTCTCACAGAACTGGCGGTGACAGTACCCCTCCCTCTATGGGTGGACTCCGAACACTCAGAGCCCACCTTCTCAGGATGAGACCTATGGAAAGCCCTGATGAGACGAGTGGCCTTAATGTCCGCCACTGGAACCCACATCCTCTCCACAGGACCATAACCCTCCCAATGAACGAGGTACTGAAGAGAACCGCGGATAATGTGAGAATCCACAATCCTAGAGACCTGAAATTCAAGATTACCATCAACAATAATCGGAGGAGGAGGCAAAGAGGAGGGTACAGTGGGTTGGACATAAGGTTTGAATAGGGACTTATGAAAAACATTATGAATCTTCCAAGTCTGAGGAAGATCAAGACGGAAGGCAACGGGATTGATTACGAACAAGATCTTGTAAGGCCCAATAAACTTAGGACCCAACTTCCAGGAGGGAACCTTCAGTTTGATATTCTTTGTAGACAAACACACCAGATCACCCACATTCAGGTCTGGACCAGTCACACGTCTCTTATCAGCCACACGCTTATATCTCTCACTCATCCTCTTCAGATTACCCTGAATCTTTTGCCAAATAAATGACAAAGACGAGGAAAATCTCTCCTCATCAGGTAAACCAGAAGACCCCTCTCCAGAGAATGTCCCAAACTGCGGATGAAACCCATATGCACCAAAAAATGGTAACTTATCAGAGGACTCCTGGCGACGGTTATTTAAAGTAAACTCAGCAAGGGACAAAAAAGAATACCAATCCTCCTGATTCTCCACCACAAAACAGCGCAGATATGTCTCCAGATTCTGATTGACGCATTCGGTCTGATTATTCGACTGGGGGTGAAAAGCAGAAGAGAACGACAACCGAACCCCCAAGCGAGAACAGAAGGCCTTCCAGAATCTGGAAACAAATTTCGTGCCCCTATCAGAAATGATGTCTGAAGGAATGCCATGCAATTTAACAATATGATCAACAAATGCTTGCGTCAGCGTCTTAGCATTAGGTAACCCAGGAAAGGGAATGAAATGTGCCATTTTGCTAAAACAGTCCACTACCACCAGAATCACAGTCTTCCCCGAGGAACGAGGCAGGTCCGTAACGAAGTCCATAGACAGATGCGTCCAAGGACGGGAAGGAATGGGTAACGGGAGGAGAGAACCCGATGGCCGTGAATGAGGGACCTTGGCACGAGCGCAAGTCTCGCAGGCTGCCACAAAACCCTCAACCGTCTTACGAAGAACCGGCCAACAGAATCTCCAAGCAATGAGATCCACTGTGGCTCTACTCCCCGGGTGCCCAGCAAGGACAG
This sequence comes from Bufo bufo, assembly GCF_905171765.1. Lineage (NCBI taxonomy): Eukaryota > Metazoa > Chordata > Amphibia > Anura > Bufonidae > Bufo > Bufo bufo. The sequence continues at coordinate 337,442,295 of NC_053391.1, read as the reverse complement.
TATCGTGGTGCTCCTTAAAAACCTTGTGTCGTAAAGCGAGAGGCACAAACAACCTCCCAGGAGGACAAAGATCAGGAGCCTCTGCCTGGGCTGCCTGAACCTCTGCCTGCAAATCAGGATAAAGAGCAGAGGCGACCACCCCTTCAGCCAAAATGGGACCCGGGTCTTCAAAGTTCCTCCCTCCCGGAAAACAAAGTGACAGGGCATCCGCCTTCAAATTTTTAACCCCAGGGCGGAACGTAACAACAAAATTAAACCTAGAAAAGAACAAAGACCATCTGGCCTGTCTCGGATTCAGACGCTTGGCCGATTCCAAGTAGGCTAGATTCTTATGGTCGGTAAACACGGTAATAGGGTGTCTGGCTCCCTCTAACCAATGGCGCCATTCCTCAAAAGCTAATTTGATGGCCAACAACTCCTTATCTCCCACATCGTAATTTCTCTCTGCAGAGGAGAGTTTCCTTGAGAAAAAGGCACACGGTCGCCATTTGGCAGGAGAGGGACCCTGAGATAAGACCGCACCCACACCCACCTCAGAAGCATCCACCTCATCAATAAAAGCTAGAGGAACATCAGGTTGTACCAAAATGGGAGCGGAAGCAAAACTCTCTTTCATACTAGAAAAGGCTTTAAGCGCATCTACCGACCACGAGGAAAAATCCACCCCCTTTTTAGTCATATCAGTGAGTGGCTTAACAACAGAGGAATAATTCAAAATGAACTTTCTGTAACAATTGGCAAAACCCAAAAAACGCATCAGCGCCTTCTGATTCTCAGTAAGCTCCCAATCAAGCACAGCGCGGACCTTCTCAGTGTCCATCCGAAAACCAGAAGCGGAGAGAAGAAAACCAAGAAATTGAATCTCCGGAACCGCAAACACACATTTTTCCAGTTTAGCGTATAATTTATTCTCCCGCAGAATCAGCAAGACCTGACATAGGTGGTCCCGATGAGTCTTGAAATCAGGAGAAAAAATCAAAATGTCATCTAGATACACCAGAACAAATTTCCCGATTAAATGATAAAAAATGCTGTTCACAAAATGTTGGAAGACGGCCGGAGCATTCATCAAACCAAAGGGCATAACCAAATTCTCGAAATGACCCTCAGGGGTATTGAAGGCCGTCTTCCATTCGTCCCCTTCCCTGACCCTGACTAGGTTGTATGCCCCTCTTAAATCCAACTTAGAAAAAACTTTAGCCCCAACAATCTGGTTAAACAGGTCCGGGATCAGAGGAAGCGGATATGGGTCACGAATCGTGATACGGTTCAGCTCCCTGAAATCCAGACAAGGTCTTAAAGAAGCATCTTTTTTCTTAACAAAAAAAAAAAACAGCAGCATCAGGTGACTTCGAGGGTCGGATGTGTCCCTTTCTCAGGCTCTCAGAGATATAAGTACGTGAGATATAAGTAAGATATAGTGACTCTTTCAGGTTGGGAGAGATTGTATAGTCGTGATTTTGGCAGCTTGGCGCCTGGGATCAGATTAATAGGGCAGTCGTACTCCCGGTGAGGGGGCAACTCCTGGACACCACTCTCGGAAAACACATCTGAAAATTCTGAGAGAAAAAATGGCACAGTCTTGGTAGAAACCTCTGAAAGAGACTCCATGAGGCAATTCTCTCTGCAAAACTCACTCCAAACATTTATTTGCCTTGCTTGCCTATCAATACTGGTGCTAATCAATGTTTAGTGAGCCAGGGTAGCCCCAACACTAGAGGAGTAGGTAATTCGCTTAAGACGAAACATGACATATCCTCAACATGAGCGTCACCCACAGTCAAACGGATATTGTGAACTATGCCTTTTAACGATCTTTGAGAAAGTAGAGCGGAATCGATAGCAAAAACAGTGCATACCTGGAAACCATGCGTTGTTGCAAATTGATTATCAATGAGATTGACAGCTGCTCCACTATCTAAAAAAATCTCACAAACAATGTTCTTGCTGTCTAGCGCCACCCTGGCAGGTAGGAGAAAACGGGAACTACAAGCAAACGGCAAACCTTCAATTTCCACATCAACCTTGCCAATAGTAGCAAATGGAAAGTTTTTAGAGTTTATTATTATTATTTTTTTTTTATCACCCTCAGAAAACGCCATGAATCTCTTAAAGGGGCAAGCATTAGCCAAATGATTTATAACCCCCACAACAGAAACAAACCCTCCTCTGAGAGCTGAATCCTCTACTATCAGAGGCAAGCAAACCCAGCTACATGGCTTCCTCCTCAGAGGGGATTGAGACAGACTGAGACCCCTGCACACTGAATGAGACAGCCCCACTGTCCTTGGGCTGAATATGACAGGAAAGAGTAGTCTCCTCTCTCTCTATAAGACACCTGTCAATACGAACAGCTAGAGACATGGCTGACTCTAACTACGCCGGTCTCTCATGAAAAGCGAATGCATCTTTCAATCTTTCCGAAAGACTATGGCAAAATTGACTTCGGAGTGCAGCATCATTCCAACCAGTATCAGCTGCCCATCTCCGAAATTCAGAACAATATATCTCTGCGGACTGTTTACCCTGGCATAAAAGATGCAGTTTAGATTCAGCAAGAGCAATACGATCTGGGTCATCATATATCTGCCCCAGGGCTACAAAAAATTCATCCACCGATTGGAGGGGCCGTGCACCCACCGGCGGCGAAAAGGCCCAAGACTGAGCGTTATCCCTGAGCATCAAGATGATGATCCCCACCCTCTGCTCCTCATCACCAGAGTTTGCAAGCCTCTCTAAAGCGAACAAAATTCTCACTACCCCCGGAGAACGTACAAGGGAGCGAGATCTTAGGCTCGGAACAAACTCCATGAACACCAGCAGAACCGGTCACCTGAAACTGAGACATAGTTTTACGGAGATCTGCTACCTCCAGCGAAAGACCTTGCATGTGGTCAATCAAGGCTGAAACCGGATCCATGCTTAAGACGGTTATGGCGGTTTATAATGTCACGGATGAAGTTAGATGATAGCTGTAATATATAAATTAACGAGCGACTGGCTTGATCCCAAACTAAGGCGCTTATAGGTGAGCCCTATAAAACCCTTAGGCTGCGTTCACACGGGCGAGATTTCCGCGCGGGTGCAATGCGGTAGGTGAACGCATTGCACCCGCACTGAATCTGGACCCATTCATTTCAATGGGGCTGTTCAGATGAGCGATGATTTTCACGCATCACTTATGCGTTGCGTGAAAATCGCAGCATGCTCTATATTCTGCGTTTTTCACGCAACGCAGGCCCCATAGAAGTGAATGGGGTTGCGTGAAAATCGCATGCATCCGCAAGCAAGTGCGGATGCGGTGCGATTTTCACGCACGGTTGCTAGGTGACAGTCTATACACTGTATTATTTTCCCTTATAACATGGTTATAAGGGAAAATAATAGCATTCCGAATACAGAATGCATAGTAGGTGATCAATTGAGGGTTAAAAAATAAAAAAAATTAACTCACCTTCTCCTCTTGTTCGCGTAGTTCTCCCGGTCTTCAGTTCTTTAAAAAGATGAACTATGGGCTAAAGGACCTTTGGTGACGTCAGATCACATGCTCCAATCACATGGTACATCACCGCGGTGATGGACCATGTCATTGGAGCATGTGATCTGACGTCACCAAAGGTCCTTTAGCCCATAGTTCATCTTTTTAAAGAACTGAAGACCGGGAGAACTACGCGAACAAGAGGAGAAGGTGAGTTAATTTTTTTTATTTTTTAACCCTCAATTGATCACCTACTATGCATTCTGTATTCGGAATGCTATTATTTTCCCTTATAACCATGTTATAAGGGAAAATAATAACATCTACACAACACCGAACCCAAACCTGAACTTCTGTGAAGAAGTTCGGGTCTGGGTACCACAGTCGGTTTTTTATCACGCGCGTGCAAAACACATTGCACACGCGCGATAAAAACTGAACATCGGAACGCAATCGCAGTCAAAACTGACTGCAATTGCATTCCTACTCGCGCGGGTTTGCCGCAACACACCGGGACGCATCCGGAACTAATCCGGACACGCTCGTGTGAACCCAGCCTAAGAGCTCTCCGTGACTGCTATTCACATGCAAGGGTCTGTATGGTATACGATTGCATGCTCGCGTACCTAATACTGTGTGACACCTGAAAACCCTATAAAAGTGAGGGGACACAACCACCGGCTCCCTGCACTTAATACGGACGGAGTCAGGGTCACCTAGAATCAAGCCAGCAAGGAAACACAAAGTAAATGACTTAGGCTACTTTCACACTAGCGTTCGTGTGTCCGCTTGTGAGCTCCGTTTGAAGGGGCTCATAAGCGGCCCCGAACGCATCCGTACTGCCCTAATGCATTCTGAATGGACGCGGATCCGCTCAGAATGCATCAGTCTGGCAGCGTTCAGCCTCCGCTCCGCTCAGCAAGCAGACACCTGAACGCTGCTTGCAGCGTTCGGGTGTCCGCCTGGCCGTGCGGAGGCAAGCGGATATGTCCAGACTTACAATGTAAGTCAATGGGGACGGATCCGTTTGAAGATGACACAATATGGCTCAATCTTCAAACGGATCCGTCCCCCATTGACTTTCAATGTAAAGTCTGGACGGATCCGTCTGAAGCTACTTTTACACTTAGAAATTTTTCTACAATATAATGCAGACGGATCCGTTCTGAACGGATCCCAAGTCTGCATTATATGAGCGGATCCGTCTGAGCAGACATCAGACGGACCCGCTCTGAACGGTAGTGTGAAAGTAGCCTTATCTGAACAAACAGCAGAAGCAGCCTCTAGCAGTGAACACCTCATCCAGGAAGTAGGATAAACCGCAAAGTGAGGCAGTATGGGAGGGATTATAAAGGAAGACGATTATTCAAAATAAGTGACACCTGGCAGAAGGAAAGGAGATGAGAAAGTGAAACCAAAACAAAGAACATCATACAAGAGGTAGAGAAGAACGTCTGCCAGATCTTCTCACAGAACTGGCGGTGACAGCATATTTCCAATGATTGCAGAAAAAAGGGACTGGATCCAGCGTATAAAATCAGAAATCTTCTTTATTCCATATCAAATATTAAAAAACGCACAGTCAGTGATCACAGTGTGACATGTTTTGGTCAAAAGACCTTACTCATAGACTGATATTTCCAATGTAGGCCTGCATATGACGGTGCGGTATTGGAATATACTTAATTTACCATATACTACAGAATAAAGGCCTCTTTCACACAGGGGTCACAGATTTTGTCCAGATGCGTTGCGGGTGCATGGCAGCAAATCTGAGCGATTAGGCACGCAATTTTAGTCAGTTTTGTCTGCGATTGCGTTCCATTGTTCAGTTTTTTCTGTGCAAATGCAATGCGTTTTGTACGCGTGTGATAAAAAACTGAATGTGATACTCAGACCTGAACCCGGACGTCTTCACTGAAGTTCAGGTTTGGGTTAGGTATTCTGTTGATTTTATTATTTTCCCTTCTGACATTGTTACAAGGGAAAATAATTGCATTTTTAATACAGAATTCTAACTAAAATGTCCATTGAGGGGTTAAAAAATAAATAAAATTAAACTCACCTCATCCACTTGATCGCGCAGCCGGTATTGCCTTCTTTCCTCTTCCTGCAGGACCTTAGGTGACGTCTGCGCAGGTCCTGCTGAATGAAGATAGAAGGAACTTCTCTCTTTATTAAGCAGGACCTGTGCCGATGTCACTGCCAGGGCCGGCCTTTGGGGTGTGCGAGCTGTGCAGCCGCACAGGGCACCCGACTGCCACAAACACCACACACTGTAACAACATGCAGGATGGAAGCACCCTTACTACTTTATAGACACCCTGCCTGTGTCACAACTTGCATGCTTCTCATTTACGAGACAAATCCCAGGCATAGTCATCTGTGTCTGCTGGGATTCAAACCCACAACTTTCTGTATCAGAGGCAAAGCACTTACCCACACAGCTATAAGAGCTGAATAGGCACTGACTGAAAAAATATGAGACTTCTACTGTAGACTCTGTTATAGCTGCCCCAACACACCCAGCACTGCTATATCTTTATATGACAGCTGCCCCAGCACACTTAGCTCTGCTACATCTATACACATGACAGCTGCCCCTGCATACTCAGCTCTGCTATATCTATATATCTCTAAGTATTACTATACAGTAGATAGATATATAGAGATATAGTAGAGCTGAGTGTGCTGGGGCAGCTGTCATGTGTATAGATGTAGCAAAGCTGGGTGTGCTGGGGCAGTTGTCATGTGTATAGATGTATCAGAACTGGGTGTGCTGGGGCAGCTATCAAATATAGAGATATAGCAGAGCTGAGTGCGCTGGGGCAGCTGTCATGTGTATGGATGTACACTAGTTATCAAAGCTATAAACGAGTCTACAGTAGAAGTCTCATATTTTTTCAGTCAGTGGCTATGCAGCTCTTATAGCTGTGTGGTTTAGTGCCTTGCCTCTGATACAGAAGGTCGCGGGTTCGAGTCCCAGCAGAAACTTTTCTGAAATACAAGCTAAATTAGAATACACAAGCACTGACTCCATATATGGACATATAGGGCGGGACACAGGAAGAGGCCTGCATCACATCGCTGACATGGAGGTAAGTAGAAGTGTTCTTTTTTTTTTAAATACCCCACTGTTACTGCCACATGGGGGGAACGGGAGGCACTTGATACTGGCACATGGGGGGAAGGAGAGAGGCACTTGATACTGGCACATGGGGGGTTGGCACTATGATACTGGCACATAAGGGGTTGGGAAGGAGAGAGGCACTTGATACTGGCACATTGGGAGGGGGAGATGGCACTATGATACTGGCACATATAGGGGGGTGGGAAGGAGAGAGGCACTTGATACTGGCACATTGGGGGGAGATGGCACTATGATACTGGCACATGGGGGTGGGTGGCAAAGAGAGAGGCACTTGATACTGGCACATTGGGGGGGAGATGGCACTATGATACTGGCACATGGGTGGGGAGGAGAGAGGCACTTGAAACTGGCACTTTTGGGGGGGGAGATGGCACTATGATACTGGGACATGTGGGGGAGAGGCACTTGATACTGGGACATGGGGGGTTTGGCACTTGATACTGGCACATGGGGGGGTTGGCACTATGATACTGGCACATGGGGGGTGGGAAGGAGAGAGGCACTTGATACTGGCACTTTTTTTTGATCACCTAAGGCCAGCCCTGGTAACTGCGCTCACCACGTGGTGAGCGCGATGATGTCATTGCAGGTCCTTTTGCAGGTCCTGCAGGAAGAAGAAAGAAAACAATACCGGCTGCGCGATCAAGTGGATGAGGTGAGTTTATATTTATTTAATTTTTTAACCCCTCAATGGACATTTTAGTTTCCATTCTGTATTAAGAATGCTATTATTTTCCCTTATAACCATGTTGCTCATGCTGCTGCCACCTCCAGTCTCTGTCATTGTGCCACTCTGTGGCCTCCTCCTGATACTGCTGCTGCCACCTACAGACTCTGTCGCTGTGCCACTCTGTGGCCTACTCCTGCTGCTGCCACCTCAAGACTCTGTTGTTGTGCCACTCTGTGGCCTCCTCTTGATGCTGCTGCCACCTCCAGACTCTGTCATTGTGCCACTCTGTGGTCTACTCATGCTGCTTCCACCTCACCACTATGTCATAGGTCCACTCTGTGGACTTCTCATGCTGTTCCCACCCTTCCCCACTTCATCACTGGTCCACTATTTTGGTTTTTGGCCTGGCGGACATCATCATTTATTTGACACTTCTTCTGACCTGTCAGAAGGAAGGAAAAATGAGACGCACTTTAAGGCCTGTATGGTCCCATCAGAATTGGCTTATGATTTGGTAGCCAAAAGCAGGAGTGGGTAGAAAACACAGAAGACATGCAAATATTCGGTTCATGTGTCATCTCTGTTTTAGATTTATTCCTGTTTTTTGGACATTAGCGATAATGATGGATTACTGACCAAATGCTGACCGAGCGAAGGCAAATGCTCAACAGACAGGATCTGTTTTTTGAGGGGTCATTGTTGTGACAGATCAGAGGAAGGGCAAAATAATCAGTGACGTCAACACAAACTTACTGCTGACACCCTCTACACTCTGTCGGGGGGGGGGGGGCTCTACTTTTATAAATGTTTAATAGAACAGGTTCTGTAGACATCTATGTGGAATCAGCTGACGAGGGTGTAAAAGGAGTGCGCTTCTTCTTGACATCTACCTGTAAGTTGATACTTGAGTTATTTGGTCAGTTTTGGCCCCGTGACTGCCCAAATAAGTGAAGTATGCAGTGATTCTAAGAGCGACACTTTTCATTTGCTTGTCATACTGACTTACAGTATTGTTTCACTACCACAGCAGACACCCTATGCTCTCTGCAGCCCGAAAATAGATGTTTTTAACACGATTCCCCGCAAATAAATTTGGATAGAAGCTAATTTTTCAGAAAAATTTGCTCATCTCTAATTGCCACCCATTGTCCCACTCTGTCACCAGGTCACTTTGTGGTCTCCTGATGCAGCTGCTGCTGCCATCTCCACACTATGTCACCTTGCCACTCTGTGGTATCCTGATGCTGCTGCTGCCATCTCCACAATATGTCACCTTGCCCCTCTGTGGTATCCTGATGCTGCTGATACTATCTCCACACTATGTCACCTTGCCACTCTGTGGTATTCTGCTGCTGCCATAACCAAACTATGTCACCTTGCCACTCTGTGGGATCCTGCTGCTGCTTCCATATCCACACTATGTCACCTTGCCACTCTGTGGTATCCTGATGCTGCTGCCATCTCCACACTATGTCACCTTGCCACTGTGTGGTATCCTGATGCTGCTGGTGCTGTCATCTCCACACTATGTCACCTTGCCACTCTGTGGTATCCTGATGCTGCTGCCTTAACAACATTATGTCACCTTACCACTCTGTGGTATCCTGATGCTGCTGCAACCATCTCCACACTATGTCATCTTGCCACTCTGTAGTATCCTGATACTGCAACCATCTCCACACTATGTCACCTTGCCACTGTGTGGTATCCTGATGCTGCTACTGCCATCTCCACACTATGTCACCTTGCTACTCTGTGGTATCCTGATAATGCTGCTACCGCCATCTCCACACTATCTCACCTTGCAACTCTGTGGTATCCTGATGCTGCTGCTGCTACTGCCATCTCCACACTATGTCAACTTGCCACTCTGTGGTATCTTCCTGATGTTAATGCTGTTGCCACCTCCAGATTATATAATTCTGCCACTCTGTGGCCTCCTCCTAATGCTTCTGCTGCCGCCACCTCCACACACTGTCATTGTGCCACTCAGTGGCCTCCTCATACTGCTGCCAACTGCAGACTTTGTCATTGTGCCACTCGATGGCATCCTCATACTGCTGCCAACTTTAGACTCTGTCATTGTGCCACTCTGTGGCCATCTCCTGATGCTGCTGCTGCCGCCACCTCCACACTCCGTCATTGTGCCACTCGGTGGCATCCTCATACTGCTGCCAACTCCAGACTCGTTCATTGTGCCACTCTGTGGCCTCCTAATACTGCTGCCAACACCAGACTCGGTCATTGTGCCACTCGGTGGCCTCCTCATACTGCTGCCAACTCCAGACTATGTCACCTTGCCCATCTGTGGTATCCTGATGCTGCTGATACTATCTCCACACTATGTCACCTTGCCACTCTGTGGTATTCTGCTGCTGCCATAACCAAACTATGTCACCTTGCCACTCTGTGGGATCCTGCTGCTGCTTCCATATCCACACTATGTCACCTTGCCACTCTGTGGTATCCTGATGCTGCTGCCATCTCCACACTATGTCACCTTGCCACTGTGTGGTATCCTGATGCTGCTGGTGCTGTCATCTCCACACTATGTCACCTTGCCACTCTGTGGTATCCTGATGCTGCTGCCTTAACAACATTATGTCACCTTACCACTCTGTGGTATCCTGATGCTGCTGCAACCATCTCCACACTATGTCATCTTGCCACTCTGTAGTATCCTGATACTGCAACCATCTCCACACTATGTCACCTTGCCACTGTGTGGTATCCTGATGCTGCTACTGCCATCTCCACACTATGTCACCTTGCTACTCTGTGGTATCCTGATAATGCTGCTACCGCCATCTCCACACTATCTCACCTTGCAACTCTGTGGTATCCTGATGCTGCTGCTGCTACTGCCATCTCCACACTATGTCAACTTGCCACTCTGTGGTATCTTCCTGATGTTAATGCTGTTGCCACCTCCAGATTATATAATTCTGCCACTCTGTGGCCTCCTCCTAATGCTTCTGCTGCCGCCACCTCCACACACTGTCATTGTGCCACTCAGTGGCCTCCTCAAACTGCTGCCAACTGCAGACTTTGTCATTGTGCCACTCGATGGCATCCTCATACTGCTGCCAACTTTAGACTCTGTCATTGTGCCACTCTGTGGCCATCTCCTGATGCTGCTGCTGCCGCCACCTCCACACTCCGTCATTGTGCCACTCGGTGGCATCCTCATACTGCTGCCAACTCCAGACTCGTTCATTGTGCCACTCTGTGGCCTCCTAATACTGCTGCCAACACCAGACTCGGTCATTGTGCCACTCGGTGGCCTCCTCATACTGCTGCCAACTCCAGACTATGTCATTGTGCCACTCAGTGGCCTCCACATACTGCTTCCACCATCAGACTCTGTTTTCGGGCCACTCTGTGGTCTCCTTATGCTGCTTTCACCTCGCCACTATGTCATAGGTCCACTCTGTGGCCTTTTTTTATGCTGCTGCTGCCACCTTCAGACTCTGTCATTGTGCCACTTGGTGGCCTCCTCATACTGCTTCCACCTCCAGACCCTGTCATTGAGCCACTCTGTGGTCTCCTTATGCTGCTTCCACCTCACCACTCATAGGTCCATAGGTTCATACTCAAGTTATTTGGTCCAGTTTTGGCCCTGTGACTGCCCAAATAAGTGAAGTGTGATTCTAAGAGCGACCCCTGTCATCTGAATGTCATACAGACTCACAGTATTATTTCACTACCAAAGCAGACTCCCTATGCCTGTTACTACAAGGCAAAGTGTTCTACACCACTATAAAGGCTCTCAGAAGCCAGGAAATAGCCATTTTTAACGTAATTCGCTGCAAATATATTTGGATCAAACCAAATTTTTCCTGAAAAATTCGGCAAACTGGCGAACCGAATTTTTCTAAAAATTCACACATCTCTAATTATAGCTATGAGTTGAGTTAATTTTAGGGCACACCAAATTTACACTGTTATACAAGCTCTACACTAACTACTTTAGATTATATAAAAAAGTGTTATATCTTCAGTGTTGTCCCATGAAAAGATATAGTATAATATTTACAAAAATGTGAGGGTTGTATTTACTTTTGTGAGATACTGTACCTGTGGACAGGTACATACAGTTGCAGAAATCACTTCATTGCAGTGATTGCCTCAAAAAGTTGTGCAAAAAAATATTAAGTTAATGGTACCATACCCTTTGTCCAGATCAGTTGTATTAGTTTGTTTTATACATTATTATGTTGGATGACAATTTAAAAGCAAGGTCTGATTTTTATTAGTTGATTTTCAGTACATTTTTATTTTTTATTACTTTTGTCAGTTTCAAGGTATTTCTGTGACGTTTGTGGGTTTTTCATTCATTAACGGCAGGGTATCTACAATTTTTTCCACCTGTGTAGCTATAGTACATATGTTTATTTCTAGAAATATCTAAGAGGGAGCAGGGAGAGAAAATAAATTAACCCCAGACATCTTCACAGTCATCGCCGCTCTGTACTATGAAGATTTAGAGATTGCTGCTAAGGGACATTTCTGGGAAGGTTCTCTCTCAAAAATTTACAAGTTCTTTAGAATAAAATATAATAGAAAAATATTCCCTATAACTGTCCCTACACGTTAGAGGAAAAAATAAATAAATGGCACTTACACTTTAAGTCCCTTATCTACTTTTAGGCAGGGCCGGATTAAGAGCATCATGGGCCTGGTGCTGAGGATTTTGCTGGGCCTTTTTATGGAAATATATAAAATCAAAACGCAAAGCATTTGTATTAAGACAAATGAAAAAATTTAATTACCATTAAAGTGCCATAATAGAAACGGATCGAAAAGGTTTATTTTTATGTTTTGGAGATCAAATGCTGGAAACCAGATGTAAGTGTTCGCTGAAGAATCACTACTTCCCTTTGTGTTGCCAAGATAGACGCCAATTGAAGGGGTAGTTGCAGGAACAAAATACTTTAATGGTATTGGTAAAATATATATATATATATATATATATTCAGTACAGACCAAAAGTTTGGACACACCTTCTCATTCAAAGAGTTTTCTTTATTTTCATGACTATGAAGGCATCAAAACTATGAATTAACACATGTGGAATTATATACATAACAAACAAGTGTGAAACAACTGAAAATATGTCATATTCTAGGTTCTTCAAAGTAGCCACCTTTTGCTTTGATTACTGCTTTGCACACTCTTGGCATTCTCTTGATGAGCTTCAAGAGGTAGTCCCCTGAAATGGTCTTCCAACAGTCTTGAAGGAGTTCCCAGAGATGTTTAGCACTTGTTGGCCCTTTTGCCTTCACTCTGAGGTCCAGCTCACCCCAAACCATCTCGATTGGGTTCAGGTCCGGTGACTGTGGAGGCCAGGTCATCTGGCGCAGCACCCCATCACTCTCCTTCATGGTCAAATAGCCCTTACTTTCAAAGTTTTCCCAATTTTTCGGCTGACTGACTGACCTTCTCTTCTTAAAGTAATGATGGCCACTCGTTTTTCTTTACTTAGCTGCGTTTTTCTTGCCATAATACAAATTCTAACAGTCTATTCAGTAGGACTATCAGCTGTGTATCCACCTGACTTCTCCTCAACGCCACTGATGGTCCCAACCCCATTTATAAGGCAAGAAATCCCACTTATTAAACCTGACAGGGCACACCTGTGAAGTGAAAACCATTTCACGGGACTACCTCTTGAAGCTCATCAAGCGAATGCCAAGAGTGTGCAAAGCAGTAATCAAAGCAAAAGGTGGCTAATTTGAAGAACCTAGAATATGACATATTTTCAGTTGTTTCACACTTGTTTGTTATGTATATAATTCCACATGTGTTAATTCATAGTTTTGATGCCTTCAGTGTGAATCTACAATTTTCATAGTCATGAAAATAAAGAAAACTCTTTGAATGAGAAGGTGTGTCCAAACTTTTGGTCTGTACTGTATATAAATATAGACAGCATATACTGAATCTCCAAATAAAAGCCAACTGCACTCAGTGTCTTAATTACATATATATTTTATCGATACCATTCAAATATTTAGTTCCTTCAACTACCCCTTCATTTGGCGTCTATCTTGGCAACATGGAGGGGGACCACGGGAGGGGGACCCTGAGGGTGGGGGCACCCTCAGGGCACTATAGTGTCAGGAAAACCGCTTTGTTTTCCTGACACTATTGTGATCATTTAACATGACTATGAAGATTACTGTTTTCTAGCTGCTGTGGACTGTGGACAACAGCAGCTAGAAACAGTAATTTTCATAGAGCTGTGTTATGATTTATGGACACAGCACTCAGCATGCTTAGCCAGTCAGATAGAAGGCTGGCTAAGCATGCTGAGAGCTGTGTGTAAATAACATAACACATTAAAGGGATTCTGTCACCAGGTTTCACTCCTGTCAGCTTAAAATATGCTGATGTTCAGGGCGTCTTCACGATTCCTAATGTGGGCTTATAAATGTCATCTGTGGGCTTATTTAGCTAAAAAACTGCTTTTACTAACCTGTCAGTCAAACAAATAAGGTGCCCAAAGGGATGTTAATGGATGCAAGATGCCCGCCGCACCCGCCGTCGTTCGTGCCCAGCGCCGCCTTTCCAGACTTCTGCCCCGCCTCCTAATCCTCTGTGCCGCCTTTCGCTCTCCCTCCCTCCCCCCTCCTCCTGCTGTAAGATCTCGCGCTTACAGGGGTTGAGCGAAGTGCCGGCGCATGCGCACTTCGCTGTAAGAAGCCAAATGGAGAAGTCCGCACGGGCGCATCAGGCAGAGCCCTGTGCGCAAGCGCGAGATCTTACAGCAGAAGGAGGGGGGAGGGAGGGAGAGCGAGTGGCGGCACAGAGGATTAGGAGGCGGCGCAGAAGTCCGGAAAGGCGGCGCTGGGCACGAACGGCGGCGGGTGCGGCCGGCACCTTGCATCCATTAACATCCCCTTGGGCACCTTATTTGTTTGACTGACAGGTTAGTAAAAGCAGTTTTTTAGCTAAATAAGCCCACAGATTACATTTATAAGCCCACATTAGGAATCGTGAAGACGCCCTGAACATCAGCATATTTTTAGCTGATAGGGGGTGAAACCTGGTGACAGAATCCCTTTAAAGAAATTACTGTTTCTAGCTGCTGTGGACTAGCAGCTAGAAACAGTAATTTCTTTATGTGTTATGTTATTTAGGCCTCATGCACACGACCGTATTTTTTTGCGATCCGCAAAACGGGGTTCCGTTTTTCTGTGATCCGTGACCGTTTTTTCGTCCGTGGGTCTTCCTTGATTTTTGCAGGATCCACGGACATGAAAAAAAAGTCGTTTTGGTGTCCGCCTGGCCATGCGGAGCCAAACGGATCCGTCCTGAATTACAATGCAAGTCAATGGGGACAGATCCGTTTGACGTTGACACAATATGGTGCAATTTCAAACGGATCCGTCCCCCATTGACTTTCAATGTAAAGTCAGAAGTTAATATACCATCGGATCGGAATATTTGAACTTGAAGCGTCCCCATCACCATGGGAACGCCTCTATGTTAGAATATACCGTCGGATTTGAGTTACATCGTGAAACTCAAATCCGACAGTATATTCTAACATAGAGGCGTTCCCATGGTGATGGGGACGCTTCAGGTTAGAATATACTAAAAGAACTGTGTACATGACTGCCCCCTGCTGCCTGGCAGGTGCTGCCAGGCAGCAGGGGGCAGCCCCCCCTGTAGTTAACACATTGGTGGCCAGTGTGGCCGGCCCCCCCTCCCTCCCCTGTAGTTAACTCATTGGTGGCCAGTGCGGCCGGCCCCCCCTCCCTCCCCTGTAGTTAACTCATTGGTGGCCAGTGCGGCTGGCCCCCCCTCCCCTGTAGTTAACTCGTTGGTGGCCAGTGGGCCCCCCCCTCCCTCCCCTGTAGTTAACTCGTTGGTGGCCAGTGGGCCTTCTCCCCTCCCTCCCCCTCCTAATTAAAATCTCCCCCCTTTCATTGGTGGCAGCGGAGAGTACCGATCGGAGTCCCAGTTTAATCGCTGGGGCTCCGATCGGTAACCATGGCAACCAGGACGCTACTGCAGTCCCGGTTGCCATGGTTACTTAGCAATTTGTAGAACCATTATACTTACCGCGAGCTGCAATGTCTGCGATGTCTGCGTCCGGCCGGGAGCTCCTCCTACTGGACAGGATACACGGATCACGGTCTCGGCTGCAAAACGGTGCATTTTCCTATTTTTCCACGGACCCATTGAAAGTCAATGGGTCCGCGAAAAAAAACGGAAAACAGCACAACGGCCACGGATGCACACAACGGTCGTGTGCATGAGGCCTTAGACTGAGCTCTCAACATGCTTAGCTAGTCAGGTATTTTCATAGTGCTGTTATGATTTATGGACACAGCTCTCAGCATGCTTAGCCAGCCTTCTATCTGGCTGTGCTTCTTGAGAGTCACAGTCCACAGGCTCAGAAACAGCCTGTGGACTGTGACTCTCAAGATGCAAAGCCAGATAGAAGGCTGGCTAAGCATGCTGAGAGCTGTGTCCATAAACCATAACAGCACTATGATTGCCCTCCCTTCCAACTGGATGAGTTTATCTGATACCTGCTCCAGAAGCTGCTGCTGTCTCGCGGGCTGGTGTGGCTGAGCACTGTGGGCCGTGTGCTGGTCGAAACTGCTGAGCAGGTTGTACACAGCGCAGGGTGCAGGAGGGATAACCGCGGGCGCACTGAGGTCATATCCGGCGGGCCGGCATTACAGGAACCGCACCAGCTGTTCTGACGTCCTGCCGCCGGATATCCTGTGACGTATATCCGGCGGCAGGACGTCAGAGCAGCTGGTGCGGTTCCTGTAATGCCGCGGCCCGCCGGATATGACCTCAGTACGCTGCGCTGTGTACAACAGAGGACTTTTAGCGCGGGCCGCTCCCGACTGCCTTTTGGCTGGCGGATGGGCCTATTTTATGGTAGGGGCCTGGAGCTGCAGCTCCATCAGCCCCTACGTTAATCCGGCCCTGCTTTTAGGACTTGTGTGAAAATCCTATGTAGTTTTAGCTCAAATATATGCAGAAATATAGAAAATTCTGAAGGGGTCAGAAACTGTCAAGCACCACTGTATCCCATATCCACAGGAAAGTCTATAAGTGTCTGATCAGCGGGGTTCTGACTACTCGGGCCCTGCTGATTATGAGAATTAGTGCCCATGTTTTTCAGTTTGAATGGAGCTGTTTGAACACACATGTGCTGCCACTCCATTCAACTCTATGAGGCTGCCTGAGATAACTAAGTGCTTTTACTCAACTATCTCTGGCAGTCCCATAAAGCTAAATAGTCATAGACATGCATGCATTTTATGAGGGCTTGTTGTTTGCAGGATGAGTTGTACATTTTTGGCACAGTTGTGTACTATATCCAACTTATTGATTAAAGGAGTTGTCTGCTTTTTATATTTTATATTGGAGACCTCAGGATAGGATATCAATATCCAATTGGTTGGGGGTGGAATCCTAGAAAACCACCCCCCTCCCCTGATCAGCTGTTTGAAGAGACCACAATGCTTCTATGATTGCAGCCTTCTTTTCACTGTGTACTTGCTCGCTGTTGCACCTGCAGCGGCGAGCAGGTATATTAACAACTCTACTGTCCTCATTTACTTTAATAACATCCAGTGAATAAGACAGAGCCATCCCATTGAAGTGAATAGGGACCGCAGAATTTTAATTACACCTGCTCACCACTGCTGTTGCGACAAATAAACAGTGAATAGAAGGCAGTGCTCATAGGATCACAGCAATACAAAATTTATATAGTTTTTCATGTTTTCATGTTAATGTCATCTATTATTCTGAATAATACCCCCTATTGTACACCAGGGAAATGCCATTAGAGTGTCTATAGTGTTAATAATGCCCCCTATAGTGCCCCTAGTAATAATACCCCCTGTACAAAAAAGACTCCTATAGTGCTACAGTATTAAAATTTCTGCAGAGCCTCCATTAATGCCCCCTTTAGTGCCTCATATTAAAAAATGCCCTAGTTATGCCCCCTATAGTGCCACAGTATTAAATGTTCCCAGAGCTTCCGGTAATGCCACTTATTTTGTCCAGACTACTAAAAATTCCACTATAGTTTCCCAAGTAAAGTCTCCTACAGTGCTGTAATGTCCCCCAAAGTGCCGTCTAGTAGTAATGTCCCCCACAGTGCTGTCCAGTAGTAATTTCCCCCACAGTGCCCCTCCAGTAATAATGTCTTCCCACCCCCAGTAGTAAAGTCCCTCCAGTGCCCCCAGTAGTAATGTCCCCCAGTAGTAATGTTCCCCATATCCCCCCACCAGTAATGTCCCCCACAGGGCCCCCTCCAGCAGTAATGTCTCCCAATAGTAGTGCCCCCCTCAGTATCCTTCCAGTAGTTATGAACCCCAGTGCCCCCTAAGTGATGTCTCTCCCAGTAGTTGTGTACCCTTTTTGGGCAGGCCACAGACCTCTTCTTGTCTACAGGCTGGAATACTGGGACACAGGCATACACTAATGCTAATGCCACTATCGGCATACTGGCACCAGCCTACATCAGAATTGATTGTCTCATAGCCCTCAGGATTACTCGCCCTTAAATCTGAGGTCTTTGAGGTTGAATGCCCTACCTCAGTATTCAACTGCATCACTGCCTTGAGAACGACAATATAGTTGAATTAAGGTAGGAAATTTGTGGTCACACTTAGTAGAGAGTAAACGGGAATACCCCTTGAACTCAAAGGAAGATTTTTAACTTCAGATACAGTCATATCAATGGATGGTGGTTGTAAAAATAATATCATGGGGTGTTTTAATGATCTAGTGTAAAAGGAAATTGGAATATGTTACATATCATTTATTAGGCTAGTGGTGATTTCATTTTGTTTACTAACCTGTGCCCTGAATTTATAAACTATGAGTGTAAAAAGTAATTTAATATTATACAGAAAAGCTCTACAATAAATTATAAATATAAATAATGTGAAATCCAGTTACATTATTCGCACAAATACCAGTTTTATAGTTCGCTATTAGGTCATAGATGCATAATTTGTTTTGTACATCTTATTACTTCCAAAAATGAGCCTCTACCAAGCTATCATTCAAACTGCAAAAATATTACTTACTGTACATTATTAAGATTGCCACCATATTCACACTGAGAAAGATTCATAGACATTTCATTCAGTAAATAGACAAGGAGGAATGTTTTTTCATCATTTTGTAATACTTAATAAGATCAGTGTTTCCAAACTGAGCTGAAATAATTTGAAGCCATAAAACTGATAAATTTTAAGCACTATAAATCACAGCATAGTTGCATTACACACACGTATAAATTTCTTCCCCCAAAGCTGTCTCATATTTATAGGCACTACTGACAGGTATATGATGAACCTCAACCACATGCTCACTAACAGGTGATAACCAGAAAAGGCAGATTTTGTGTAAGTTATATGCTTGTGGAAGTTCAGTAACCTAAGAAGCAATTTTATAGTACGCTGTAAAGATAAGAAGATTTGTTGAAATTCGTTTAAAATCAAATTTTTGGAAAAGTTCGATTCTGGTATAAATCAAATATGCTCCAATTGTCTTGAATTTGGTATATAACACTATCTGGTCTCCAGGGATATATTTTTTTAGAAAGACTCTAGGATGAGAGAGAGTCTATGCTACAATCTCTCATCGCAGTGGTTGGTGCAGATGGCATTTGTTCACGTTGTTCTCAATGCTTACCGTCAATGCTGTCTAGTGTAATTGATATACTGGCACCAGAATAATCAGGATTGCAGCTCACAGCATTCAAAAAATATTACTGCCTTTGCTTTTGGGCATTGCACAAAAAAATATTCTTAGAGTATTTTGTATGAATGTGTAGGTATGTGTGTATAATTCCTTTACCAAGGTGACTGTACTACAGAATCTGACATAGATCTCTCTTCTTTCCCCATACTTCTCAGACAGAAACAGGGAGGGGGGATTGTTGTGCACAGCAGAACACAGTGTGGAGAGGAGGAACATCCAAGGAGGGCAGCTCACATACAGTAGGCTGTAGATAGGGAGGAAATAACATACAAGGCATTTTCCAGAAGAAGATTCATATAGGCTGTGTACAAGTACAGAGCACATGCCCACTCCTCAGCATTAATGACTGTCAGATCAAGGGAAAGGACATACCTTGAAGGGAGAAGCAGTCCAGGAACGAAGTTACGCAGTTTCATGAGAGCTAGTGAAGATAGCAGCATCCTTGATCCACAGACCTCATATTCAGCATGTATAACTGGTAGTGTTGGGCGCAAATATTCATAGTTACATAGTTAATACGGTTAAAAAAAGACAAACGTCCATCAAGTTCAACCAAGGTATAGGTGGGGGCGCGAATCCCAGAAGGAATTGAGACTCAGATTTCTACACGTTTTCATAAGCATTTATGTTTTTTACTTTTAAGAATTTGTCTAAACCCTTTTTGAAACTGTCCACTGTTCCTGCTGTGACCACATCCTAAGGAAGTCTATTCCACAGATTCACAGTTCTTACAGTAAAGAAGCTTTGACGCTTCCGGAGACTGAACTTTTTCTTCTTCAGTCGGAGGCAGTACCCCCTTGTCTTTTGAGCACATTTTACATGGAACAGCTTTTCGCCGTACTTTTTGTATGGGCCATTTATATCCTTGTACAGGTTAATCATGTCCCCCCTTAGACGTCTCTTCTCAAGACTAAATAAATTCAATTCTTTTAATCTTTCTTCATAACAAAGACCCTCCATGCACCTTATCATTTTAGTCGCTCTCCTCTGTACTTTTTTCAGCTGCAGTGCATCCTTTCTATGGACTGGTGCCCAGAACTGGACTGTGTATTCCAGATGAGGCCGCACCAGCGCTTTGTAAAGTGGTAATATTACATCCCTGCCCTACGAGTCCATGCCTCATTTAATGCATGACAATATCCTGGAAGCAGCTGATTGACATTGTATACTATAATTTAATCTACCATCCACAAGGACACCCAAACCCTTCTCTATAAGTGACTCTCCCAGTGCTAACTCACCTAGGACATATGAAGCACAGAGATTAATACTACCGAGAATTTGAATCGCAAATTTTATTTGCGAATATCGCCACTTTGAGAATTTGCGAAGATTTAGAATATAGCGCTATATATTTGTATTTGCGAATATTCTAGATATTTTTTTTTTCCAACAGTAACCTCTCTTCTTGCTTGTGGGCCAATGAAAAGGCTGCAATGTCTTTGTCTGAGCTTAGCAACATCCGTAGCAACCAATAGGAAAGTTGCCTACTTTATAAGAACCTCCCCAGCAGCCATTTTCTGTTGTTTTATGGAGTTCTGAGAGAGACAGCAGTGTCATTGCTGTGCTCTGTACTTTACTGTTTAATTACATTAGATAGTTAGTTAGTTAGCTTATATATATAATACATATAGTTAGTGGGAGATAGTCAGTGTAGCTTATATCCTGATATAGTGTAGCTGGTTCCAGTGCAGGGTGTTAGGTATTCTGACTATACTTAGTGCACCAATCAGTAATATGTAGTCAGACCTGCTAGAATGTGAAGTTGCACGTATTGCGCAAAAATTTGAGCATCATTAATTGCTGATTTGCGCAATCGTGAATATATTGGAGCACTCTATCTGTATATAAAGCTATAGTAATGTTCTTCCATGCCAACCATTTTCTCCAGTCTCAGGAAACTTCTAGCAGCCTGAAAAATGTAGCAACAGTGACCCACGCCTGTATTGCGTGCGCAATACGCGCATATTACATTGCCGATTTTCGCAATCAAGAAAATAATATATGACAAATTTGAATATTGGCCCTGCCGCTCATCACTAATTACTGGAAGGGAACAGATGACAACATGAGAAAAGTCTGAAACTTCAGGTTATTAACTGCATAGCATGGTGTCTTAAATTGAATAAAGGAATTAAGATTTTAGCCTGAAACTTAGTGCAACTGTTTTAACGCAAGGTAACCACTGTCAGGGATTTATCAGACACTAAATAAAGGTAATTCATTTCCAATGTCTAGGCATGTTGCAAGTACTGTAACAGGAAGCACACAGTTGGTTTTGATATTGGAGTATAAAGCTGCCACGGAAAATACACATTATATAAGAATACTAAAGAAATCCTGAAAACATGACCGGCAGGTGAGCCCCAAGGACTGGAGTTGAGGAATACTGCTTTCCAGTATAGTGCACTTGCAATTCAAGCAGCTGAAAGATATTCGGTATTCTTATACAGTTTATTGCTCACATACCTTGAATATCTGCAAACAGAAAAAAAAGTATTTTGTTGCTCTTCATACTGAGTGAACAGTACTTCATCACAACCAATCAATTAGGTTCAGCAAGTACTTCAGAATCAGTGTGTAATCAGAATGATTATGATAGTAAAAGTTCAGAACATGGTATGCAATAATTCATAACTATAAGTCAAATTATTGAACTCAGTATAAATCCTGATTCTTAGTACCGTTGTGTTTAAAATAATAGCAGTCAGACATCACTAACCTGATCAATACCTGTTTTTGGTAGAAATAATATTTCTACATGGCAAATAATTTACTAGTAGGTGTAGTAGAGTAATAGAAACCCAACAGACCCAACAGTTATGACATACATGCTGCTGATTCTCAGCAATTCAATCACTTATTGAAAGGGGCATGTTCAAAATAATAGCAGTGTGGAGTTCAATGACGGAGGTCATTCATTCTTTGAAAAACAGATGGCAATTATTGCCCTTATTTAGGGAAGGAAGGCAGCAAATGTTGTACATGCTGGTTACAGTGCATTTCTCTCTAAAATTCTGAGGAAAATGGGTCGTTCCAGACATTGTTCAGAAGAACAGTGTATCTTGATTAAAAAGTTGATTGGAGAGGGGAAAACATATAAAGAAGTGCAGAAAATGATAGGCTGCTCAGCTAAAATGATCGCAAATGCTTTAAAATGGCAACCAAAACCTGAAAGACGTGGAAGAAAGCGAAAATCTACCATTCAAATAGATAGAAGAATAGCCCAAATGGCAAGGACTCAGCCAACAATCAGCTCCAGTAAGATCAAAGAAGGTCTAAAGTTACCTGTGAGTACTGTTACAATTAGAAGACGCCTATGTGAAGCCAAGCTATCTGCAAGAAGCCACCGCAAAGTCCCACTGTTGAAAAAAAGACGTGCTGAAGAGGTTACAATTTGCCAAAGAGCACATTGACTGGCCTAAAGAGACATTTTGAAAGTAAGATTTTTCTTTTTGGGTCTAGTGGCCGGAGACAGTTTGTCAGACGACCCCCAAACACTGAATTCAAGCCACAGTACACTGTGAAGCAAGGTGGCGCAATCATCATGATATGGGGATGTTTCTCATACTAAGGTGTTGGGACTATTGATCGCATACCAGGGATCATGGATCAGTTTGAATACATCAGAATACTTGAAGAGGTCATGCTGCCTTATGCTAAAGAGGAAATGCCCTTAAAATGGGTGTTCCAACAAGACAACGACTCCAAACCAGTAAACGTGCAACATCTTAATTCCAGACCAACAAGATTAACGTTATGGAGTGGCCAGCCCAATCCCCGGGTCTTAATCCAATAGAAAACTTGTGGGGTGACATCAAAAATGCAGTTTCTGAGGCAAAACCAAGAAATAGAGAAGAACTGTGGACTGTAGTCCAATCATCCTGGCCTGGAATGCCTGTTCACAGGTACCAGAGGTTGGTTGACTCCATACAACACAGATGTACAGCAGTTCTCAGAAACAGTGGTTATACAACTAAATATTAGTAAAGTGATTCAAAGGAAAGCAAAATCTTCAAACATTTTTCAGTTTATATAGTGAATGTTTGAGTTTGTAAAGAAGAATACAAACACTGCTATATTATTCAACAGTCTAATATTCACTATTCACAAATTTGATATATTTTTCTTCATGTTTTGATTTGGAATATAATGTGTAGAGTCCCTAATGCATTTGTGTGTATGGAAATAAAAGCTATTAGAAGGATTTTGAGCTTTATTTACTTTTTTAAACACACTGCTATTATTTTGAACACAACTGTACCTGTATTCTGTATATTGTCACTGTACTTTCAGACAACTTTGTATAAATCAATAGTACAGATGGATATAAGAAATTTAGTAATATGTTGTGTAAGAAGGTACCTGAAATAATCATGGATGGAAGGTATGTGTCACCGAGGTTCCTGGCCTCGATGAAGTAAGAGCCAGTATTTTATGTGTCAGCAGCAGCTATTGCTAATTGACACCTAAAGATTTAGCATGGCTGTTATAGCAGATCCTGGACGGCTCTTACTGGGAGTAGTCAAAGTGCTGGATGGGTGACTACTCCCCATGTTCCAGGCCGGGTTTTGCTAGGCATAAAAAACAGCTACCACTGCCAAGTGTGTGGATTTACGTCCCTTTGACAGTGGAGCTCAGGAGTGTGTGCTTGGATCTGAGACTTGTGCCGTGCTGGAGGGCTGAGATCCATGTGTAGGGGAAACAGGCCCGTTAAAAGCCTGCTATGGACTGCTGGAGGCAGAACTGCCTACAAGGTGATTTTTGCTATGTGGACTTTCCATTGTGTGAAAAGTGACGTTTTGTTTTTGCTTTATGCGTGAATAAACACGGACGTTTGATTTAAGAACTGGTAATTTGCCTCTGTACTGCGTTCGCACACCCTGTCTACCAGAGCGAATCCCCACAGTTATTAGAGAGAAAAGATGCACCCCTTCCCAGCTTTCTAAACTTTCTTGCTGAAATGTATGAGAAAGCCGTCTTGTGAAACCAAGAAGGATCATGTTGCAGCAGAGAGAGGGTATGTCTTTCCAGGCATTTTCTGGCTGATTAAGATGAATCATACCTAAACAAATTTTAGAAAATTCGCTCATCTCTAGTTTATTATGTGATATTATTGAATTGTGTTGCATGGTAACACCTGTGTTTTATCATACATAATGTATTAGTGGTGCCTATCCTTACATATATATCTATGTGCTGCTTCTAGATATACAAAATCCAGCATTGTTGTTCTTCAAACTGGCGAATATACTCATGCAATAAAAACTTTATTTTCTTGGCGCATTTCGGGCAACACTAGCCCTTTGTCAAAAGAATGTGCTGCTTCTGACTGATACTGAGTGAATTTGTGTATGTATATAAGATGACTACATGGCACTTAGTAATTTAGCCTTTGTTGATTTTCTATATTTTGTAAGGTATGTCTCTTGTAGGCCCCCCAAGTCTCTTGTTCTGTCCACACAGAGATCCTCTTCATAAGATAGCTGCTGATGGAGGATCATGTGACCAGGCAAATCACTCAGTCTCTTCCATTCCAATACACCGCACCTGCCATCTGTACTCACACTGTCGGGAGTTCAGTGCTAGTGCAGTATGTTTGAATGGAAGAGATTAAGTGATTTGCCTAGTCTCATGACCCCCCATTAGTAGGAATCTTATGGACAGAACTTTTATAGCATCATCATCTGTCTATTTATCTCTCCCCCCAGCACTGCGGCTGAACTTCCTCCTATACAGCTCTGCTACATCTTTCTTCCCCTCCCCCACTAGCACAGTGGATGAACTGCTTCACATACAGCTCTGATACATCTGTCTACTTCTCTCTCCCGCCAGCACTGTGGCTAAACCGCCACATATACAGCACTGCTACACCTGTCTTCCCTGAACCTCTTCTTTTACAGCTCTGCTACATCTGTCTTACTCTCCATTATTAGCACTGTGTTGGAATCACTTCATATACAGCTCTGCTACATGTGTCTATTTATCTTTCCCCCCACCACCTCATATACAGCTCTGCTACATACAGCTCTGCTAAAATTGTCCCCAGTGTCTCTGCACTAAATAAAATTGTCCCCAGCGTCCCTGCATTAAATAGATTGGTGGTTATAATAAATAAAATCGTTGGTGGATTAGAGGATGATGTTATCCTGCCAGTTACATGCAGTAGCAGGGCACATCCTCTGTACTGCCGCTAGCTCGTATGGGCACGTCCTCTCTCCTCTGCGTGCTTGGAAGGCCGCGCTGCATGCAGAGCATGCGCGGCTCTGTATTAGAAGCGGCGGTGAAGAAACCAGATGAGCGCATGCACGGCTAGCGTGCGCGTTCCTGTGTGAATGATTGTCCGCCTGGGTGAAAAGTAAGTGCGGTCTGCGCAAGCGTGGCCCATAGATGCAGCCGTGGAGCGGTGGCCGTATCTATGGGTTGCCACATGACAACAATGGGGTAAGAGGGAAGGGAATTTTTCAAAATGGGTGCATTATAAATAATAAAAGCAAATTGCAAGAAGTATCTATGCCATTAGTGCAAACTTCCCAACTATGATCTTGAAGATGGGAATACCGCTTTAAGGCTACATGCACACGACCGTATATGTTTTGCGGCCCGCAAATTGTGTATCCGCAAAAAAAAAAAACGGATGACATCTGTATTGCATCCTTTTTTGTTTTGCTAATCCATTGTAACAATGCCTAAAACGGACAAGAATAGGACATGTTATATTTTTTCGCAGGGGCTACGGAACGGACATACGGATGCGGATAGCACATGGTGTGCTGTCCGCATTTTTTGCGGACCCATTGAAAAAAAAATGGAACGGACATGAAACAAAATACGTTCGTGTGCATGAGGCCTTAGTATAAGTATTAGTGAGCAGATTGACTCAAGTGAATATTATTGCACCATGAACAAATTTAAAGCTTTGTTCACACATGATTAGAGATGAGTGAAGTTTTAAAAAATTCGATTTGTATGTACAATTAGTCGTATGTACAACAAAAATGGAACCAATAAAATCAAAATTTCGTCTTGCAAAAACAAGCCCTCATAAAGCTCTGTACACCAAAAAATTAAAAAGTTATGGCTGTCGGAAAATGGTGATGCAAAGAAAATGTAGATTTTTTTTTCAAAGGTTTTTATTTTTTAAAAGTAGTAAAAAAAATACAGTATATACAAGTTTAGTATTGCCATATTTGTATTGAGCTGCAGAATATGAACGTTATGTCATTTTTAGTGCACAGTGTACGCTATGATGTAAAAAGCCAAAAAACCTTGGCGGAATAGTTTTTTTTTCTTCATGTTGATGTAGGGCCGTTGTGCCAACATTAGCACCCTAACCAAGCCTCACCTTCTGCCAACACATCCAGCATACCACCACGCAAACATCCCCCAGCGACTTGGTGAAAGATTCCCACATTGGGATTTTCCCTCCACCACTGCGTGGAGCCTGTCTGCCGCTGTTACTGTGTTCCTCACAGGTAGTCTCTGAGTAGTAGACGGTGTACCCTTCCCACGTTTGACTGCAGATCTCCCACTGCTTCCACCCTGCTATGTCACAGGAATGCTTCCACTCTGCTGTTTCACAGGCATGCTGCCACCTTTGCCCCCTAATGATGACGATGCCCCCTCTTCACTCATCACCCATGTGCGGACTACATTATCATCTACATCTGTTTGGTTGTCACTTGTGTCACCCTCACCTGTCTCTTTCGCACATCCCTGACCTCTCGCAACATGTGCTCCCACCCGACAGTCATCATTGGTAGTTGCACACCTACAGGAGTCCACAGCAGACCTCTCCTCCAAGTCTGAGCTGGCCTGTAACTGCTGACAGTGACAGTCTTCACAAAGCCAGGAAAGCAAACACTATTGAGGAGGACAAGAGCACAATGTTGCAAGCAGCAGGGGACCTCTATTATTTTATCACACATACTTTTGTTGCTGGAGTTTTTATTCAACTCAGACAACCCTTTTAAAGGGAGCCTTTCACCTATACTGACCATTATAGAACACTAACACCATTATCAGCATTATAGTCCCCATATGTGAATGCTACTTACTGTTTATCTGGCCGTCGCTTATTTTCTTAAAAAAACACTTTTAGTCAATATGCAAATTAGGTCTGAAGGTGCCCAGAGCGGCGTTCAAGCGGCCGGTGCCCAGGTCCTTCGTGGCTATTGATCTGAAACCCCTCCCCTTTAACCACTCTGGCCCCCCCTAGGTTCTTCTGATAACCTCCTTCCTTCAGTGTGAAATTGCCGCGCCTGCGCACAGCATTACCCATTATGGGCATCGGCATCCGAGCGTTTATTGCGCATTCGCCTTTCACACTGAAGGGAGGAGGTTATCAGAAGAACCTAGGGGGGGCCAGAGTGGTGAAAGGGGAGGGGTTTCAGATCAATAGCGATGAGGGACCTTAGCACCGGCCGCTTGAACGCCGCCCCTGGGCACCTTTAGACCTAATTTGCATATTGAATAAAAGTGTTTTTTGAAGAAAATAAGCGACAGACAGCTAAACAGTAAGCAGCATTCACATATGGGGACTATAATGCTGATAATGATGTTAGTGTTCTATAACGGTTAGTATAGGTGAAAGACTCCCTTTAACCCCTTAGGGACATAGGACGTACCGGTACGCCCTGTTTCCCGAGTCCTTAAGGACTCAGAACGTACCGGTACGTCCTAAGTTTAAAAAAAGATTGCGGCGCGGGGGTTAATTGTGACAGGATGCCCGCTGAAATCATTCAGCGGGCATCCTGTCACAACGCCGGGGGGGGTCATGTGACCCCCCCCCCGTATCGGCGATCGCCGCAAACCGCAGGTCAATTCAGACCTGCGGTTTGAGGCTTTACCTGCGGTTTGCGGCGGCGATCGGGCGTGCCATCGGGTCCCCATGGGGCTGTGGGAGGGACCCAATGGCATGAAAGGCAGCGTGATGCCTTCCTGAGGCATTGCGCTGCCTTCCGGTGAAGAGCCTGTGAGATCCAGCCCCCTGGATCTCACAGGCCCTGGAAGCTGTATGAGTAATACACACTGTATTACTCATACAGCCAATACATTCCAATACAGAAGTATTGGAATGCATTGTAAAGGATTAGACCCCCAAAAGTTCAAGTCCCAAAGTGGGACAAAAAATAAAGTGAAAAAAAAGTTGAAAAAATAAAGTTTTCCCCAAAGAAATTAAAAGTTTCAAGTAAAAATAAACAAAAACGTAATTTTCCCCAAATAAAGTTAAAAAAAAATTGGTAAACAATAGGGGGAAAAAAAAGTATACATAGGTATCGCCGCATCCGTATCGACCGGCTCTATAAACATATCACATGACCTAACCTCTCAGATAAACACTGTAAAAAAAAAAAAAAAAACTGTGCTAAATAAACAATTTTTTGTCACCTTCCATCACAAAAAGTGTAATAGCAAGCGATCAAAAAGTCATATGCATCCCAAAATAGTGCCAATCAAACCATCATCTCATCCCACAAAAAATGAGACCCTACCTAAGATAATCGCCCAAAAACTGAAAAAGCTATGGCTCTCAGAATATGGAGACACTAAAACATGATTTTTTTTTTGTTTCAAAAATGATATTATTGTGTAAAACTTACATAAATAAAAAAAAAAGTATACATATTAGGTATCGCCGCGTCTATATCTACCGGCTCTATAAAAATATCACATGACCTAACCCCTCAGATGAACACCGTAAAAAATGTAAAATAAATACTGTGCTACATAAACCATTTTTTTTCACCTTACATCACAAAAAGTGTAATAGCAAGCGATCAAAAAGTCACACGCACCCCAAAATAGTGCCAATAAAACCGTCATCTCATCCCGCAAAAATCATACCCTACCCAAGGTAATCGCCCAAAAACTGAAAAAATTATGGCTCTCAGACTATGGAAACACTAAAACATGATTTTTTTGTCTTAAAAAAAGAAATCATTGTGTAAAACTTACATAAATAAAAAAAGAAGTATACATATTAGGTATCGCCGCATCCATGACAACCTGGTCTATAAAAATATCACATGCTCTAACCTGTCAGATGAATGTTGTAAATAACAAAAAATAAAAACAGTGCCAAAACAGCTATTTCTTGTTATCTTGCCTCACAAAAAGTGTAATATAGAGCAACCAAAAATCATATAAACCCTAAACTACTACCAAAAATATTGCCACCCTATCCCGTAGTTTTTAAAATTGTGCCACTTTTTTGGAGTTTCTACTCTAGGGGTGCATCAGGGGGGCTTCAAATGGGACATGGTGTAAAAAAAAACAGTCCAGCAAAATCTGCCTTCCAAAAACCGTATGGCATTCCTTTCCTTCTGCGCCCTGCCGTGTGCTGGTACAGCTCTTTACGACCACATATGGGGTGTTTCTGTAAACTACTGAATCAGGGCCATAAATATTGAGTTTTTATTGGCTGTTAACCCTTGCTTTGTTACTGGGAGAAATGGATTAAAATGGAAAATTTGCCCAAAAATTTTAATTCTGAAATTTCATCTCCATTTGCCAATAACTCTTGTGGAATACCTAAAGGTTTAACGACGTTTGTAAAATCTGTTTTGAATACCTTGAGGGGTGTAATTTCTTAGATTGGGTCACTTTTATGGAGTTTCTACTCTAGGGTTGCATCAGGGGGGCTTCAAATGGGATATGGTGTCAAAAAAAACAGTCCAGCAAAATCTGCCTTCCAAAAACCGTATGGCATTCCTTTCCTTCTGTGCCCTGCCGTGTGCCCGTACAGTAGTTTACGACCACATATGGGGTGTTTCTGTAAACTACAGAATCAGGGCCATAAATATTGAGTTTGGTTTGGCTGTTAACCCTTGCTTTGTAACTGGAAAAAAATTATTAAAATGGAAAATCTGCCCAAAAAGTTAAATTTTGAAATTGTATCTCTATTTTCCATTAATTCTTGTGGAACACCTAAAGGGTTAACGACGTTTCTAAAACCAGTTTTGAATACCTTGAGGGGTGTAGTTTCTTAGATGGGGACACTTTTATGGAGTTTCTACTCTAGGGGTGCATCAGGGGGGCTTCAAATGGGACATGGTGTCAAAAAAAACAGTCCTGCAAAATCTGCCTTCCAAAAACCGTATGGCATTCCTTTCCTTCCGCGTCCTGCCGTGTGCCCGTACAGCGGTTTACGACCACATATGGGGTGTTTCTGTAAACTACTGAATCAGGGCCATAAATATTGAGTTTGGTTTAGCTGTTAACCCTTGCTTTGTAACTGGAAATAAATTATTAAAATTGAAAATTTTGAAATTGTATCTCTATTTTCCATTAATTATTGTGGAACACCTAAAGGGTTAACAAAGTTTGTAAAAATCTGTTTTTAATTACCTTGAGGGGTGTAGTTTATAGAATGGGGTCATTTTTGGGTGGTTTCTATTATGTAAGCCTCGCAAAGTGACTTCAGACCTGAACTGGTCCCTAAAAATTGGTTTTTTGAAAATTTCTGAAAAATTTCAAGATTTGCTTCTAAAGTTCTAAGCCTTGTAACATCCCAAAAAATAAAATATCATTCCCAAAATTATCCAAACATGAAGTAGACATATGGGGAATGTAAAGTAATAACTATTTTTGGAGGTATTACTATGTATTATAGAAGTAGAGAAATTGAAACTTGGAAATTTGCAATTTTTTACAACTTTTTTGTAAATTTGGTATTTTTTTATAAATAAAAAAGATTTTTTTAACTTCATTTTACCAGTGTCATGAAGTACAATATGTGACAAAAAAAGAATCTCAGAATGGCCTGGATAAGTCAAAGCGTTTTAAAGTTATCAGCACTTAAAGTGACACTGGTCAGATTTGCAAAAAATGGCCAAGTCCGTAAGGTGAAATAGGGCCAAGTCCTTAAGGGGTTAAGTAATGTTCCTCTTTTCCCTAGTGCTGTGGTCTGAGGCATTGAAAGGGTAACTGAAGCATCTCTGGTGGTCTAGTGCAGTGAAGGGGTTAGTGATAATATAAATATATCTAGTAGTCTTCAAACATGAAGCATCTGTAAAAAGTTTGAAAGCTGCAAGTCTTTCTGGCTTCTTACTTTCTCTTTAGTTTAGACTACGCAGGCAGAAACTACATAAATTTTAGTCAATAATAGTGCATCACAACCTATCATATGGACTCTGTGACTGTCTGATGGGAATATAATCTAAAATAGGCTAAGAGGAGTGTTAAAATGGGCTACCTTTTGGTTTCTGTGCAGCTAAAAAGACTATGGGGGACATTTACTACGACCGGCAATTTAGACGTCAGTCTTAGTCCCCCTGAGCTGCTGCTTGACTCTACTAAGTTATGTAGAAATACCGGCCTCTACATAACTTCGGCGATTTACTGGCGGCCATGCAACTTGCTTACTGGTGTAGATTTAAGTCATTTTCTATGCCAAAAACAGACATGGAAAACGATGAATCAGACGAGCCTGCAGGCCCGCCCCCTTCCCCGACCCAAGCCATGCCCTCTTTTTTCGCCACCTCGGAAAAGTGATGTAAGCGGGCAGGCAAAAGTCGCAAAGACTCGGCCGCAAATCCCCTTTGAGACCAAATCTGCAACAAAAGTACGCCAATGACCCCCTATGTGTGAATATATCTTAGATCACACTGTAGGGATGAGCAGATCAATATTTTTTATTTTTTCATATGTATTCTTAGTTGCATGACTTATTTTCATTTGTTTAACTATTTTGACAACAAAAATCCAAGATAAAGTTGAACCAATAGTCACATTCTACTTTTGGTACACCTTTGGTTTGGGTATTGGTACTGCTGTCTCAGAGACATTGTGAGGAGGTTCTCTGGTATCAAATTCTCTACTTAAGGCTACATGCACATGACCGTGCCACTTTATGCGGTCCGCAAACCGCGTATCCGGAAAAAAACAGAAGCAGCCCATGTGACTTTCGCAATTTGCTGAACGGAACGGGTGGCCCATTGTAGAAATGCCTATTCTTGTCCGCAAAATGGACAAGAATAGGACATGCTATTTTTTTTTTTGCTGGGCCACGGAACGGTACAACAGATGTGGACAGCACTGGGAGTGCTGTCTGCATCTTTTGCGGCCCGATGGAAGTGAATGGGTCGCATCCGAGCCGCCAAAACTGCGGCTCGGATGCGGACCCGAAAAATGTGCATGAGGCCTAACATTGATGGAGACAATGCGGAAAAACACAGTGGATTGATGTGCCACTGGTAGCAACTGAAATCGTGTGAATAATCATACTGGTCAAGAAACATATTTTTACATTTCCATGGTTTGTTGTATTATTCACTGAGGCACAAAAATTATTATGCTTGTCCATTGAAATATGCAAAGGATTTTCTTATTGATTTCAGAAACATAATTTACAAATATTTAAATTTCTATCTATCTACAAGTCTGTCCATCAGTTTCGTATATCAATCTGTTATATTCCTCTCTCTTTGCAATATGTATAGAATCGTGCGTGTGTGCATCAGCCATTACATAGTCTGCTAGGGCCTGATTGCTCTCTGACACAATTTGCAAATGACTCACATTTTACTCCCTGATCCAGGTAACTACATCACAGACTGCTTCCATTTCACATGTACCTGACCTGCATACAAAGCAAGAACAGAGCTTTGTAATTCTTTGTGATCTGCCTTATTATACAGAAGTGGCCATGTGTAGGCAGGCACTGGGAAGAAAATACAGAGACAGGGGTGTCACAAGAGTCACTGACGGCTGCAGCAGCGGTGAATCTATTAAGTAAATAGGAAAAAACTCATCTACACTTTGATTATCGAATGCAAAACAGTGCAGGAAAGCTAAAAGGCTGCAAAAAAACTAAAAAAATGAACTAAACGAAAATCCTGTCAGTAATTGGTTTGAATTATTTGCTGGATCACGCTTAAATGAGTATTTCACCTAAAAGACAAGTAACTGACTCACAAATTGGTAGGACTGCTTTCATACTCAATGTTGCAGTCCATAAGTCCCGAACCCAAACAATGTCAAGATAAAAATACGGGGCTTAAAGGGAACCTGTCATCAACGTTATGCTGCCCATACTAACGGCAGCATAAAGTAGAGACAGGTGAGTTGATTTCAGCGGTCTGTCATTTATAAGTTAAAAGTAAATTGTTGCCGAGAACCAACATCACAATCATTGCAGACTGGGCCTAGAAAAGAGTCCCGGCCACCTGAGAAGAGTCCTGGTTATTAATGAATTCCTGCTCTCCCTGCCCACCTGCTGATGGCTGACAGTCTTCTACCAAGTTTTCTCTCTTTCTCTCTAGGAGAGAACTGCCAATCATCAGCAGATGGGAGAGAGAGCAGAAGATTATAAATAACCATGACTCTTCTCAGGTGGCCGTGACTCTTTTCAAGGCCTATGCTGCAATGATTATGATGCTGGTTCTCAGCAACCGCTTAGGTTTAGTTCATGAGTGACACACCGCTGAAATCAGCATTTCTGTCACTAATTTATGCTGCCCTCAGTGAGGTCAGCATAAAGTTGATGACAGGTTCCATTTAATGTCAATTGGTGGTCTGCTCAAGACAAATGAGGGTATAGCCAAGCGGATGCATAGGGCCCAAAGGTCAATGTGTCACATAATACAAATCCAGTATCATAAATGACGCATAGTAGGTGGGGTCGTAGGCTTAATAGCTATAATGTGTTATAGCGACATATCAAAGTTTTGATTGATGTGGGTCTGAGTAGTGTTGGGCGTGAATATTCATATCGCAAATTATTATCGCGAATATCGCCACTTTGAGAATTCACAAAAATTTTGAATATAGTGCTATATATTCGTATTCACGTACATTCTAGATTTTTTTTTACTTTAACACATGATCCCTCCCTGCTTCTTGTTTGTGGGCCAATTAGAAGGCTGCAATGTCTTTGTCAGACCTTAGCAACATCCCTAGCAACCAATAGGAAAGTTGCCTACCCCTTACTATATAAGAACCTCCCCAGCAGCCATTTTCTGCATTTTTTTGCATTTATGAGAGAGACAGCAGTGTCATTGCTGTGCTTTGTGCTTTTGTGTGTCAAACTCATTACATTAGATAGTTAGTTTGTTTGTTAGTTAGCTTATATATAATACATATAGTTAGTGGGAGATAGTCAGTGAAGGTTATATCCTGATATAGTGTAGCTCATAGGTTCTGCTGTCCATACATACATGCTACAGACATAGTTCTGTGATGTCACAAGTTCACAACAATACTTAGTGCACCAATCAGTAATATGTAGTCAGACCTGCTAAAATGTGAAGTTGCACGTTTTGCGGCAAAATATGCACTTCATTAATTGCCGATTTGCGCAATCGCGAATATATTGGAGCACTCTATCTGCATATAAAGCTATTGTAATGTTCTGCCGTGCCAACCATTTTCTCCAGTCTCAGGAAACTTCTAGCAGCTTGAAAAATGTAGCAAAAGTGACCCACGCCTGTATTGCGTGCACATTACATAAATATTACATTGCCGATTTTTGCAATCAAGAAAGCCCAAATATTTGCAAAATATAGCGAATTCGAATATTGCCCCTGCCGCTCATCACTAGGTCTGAGTGCTGAGTGCCCACCAACTGCTTGAACAAGGAGAAAGGAATACCCATTTAGCCTACTCTCTCTCTTCACTGAATCAAGATAGGTCCATAGACTTTCTATTCTATTTTGCTTTCTCCTCTGCAGTGAGGAGAGATACAGTAGTTCACTATATGAGCACTCCTCTCCCCACATTATAACAATTAGTGAGGTCTAGGGCAGTGCTAAACCCCACCCATCAGAGCCGGTGACGTCACCGAACACACTGCCGGACGGAAATTTTTGCCCAACAGTGTGTTATGATAAACAAAAGAGCCCATGCCCTGCACGATTTAGCCTCAGGGGGGGCTGCCTGGGTGAAAATAGCTTGGAACCCGGACAACCCCTTTAACTACATGTCTTAACCCTTAGGATACCAGAGTTTTTTTTTTATTTCTGCATTCTTATTTTTCTTCTCTAGCTTCCTTGAACCATAACATTTTTATTTTTCCATTCACATAGCTGTTTGAGGGCTTATTTTTTGATAATACTAGTACCACACCAGCTCGGTGTGGTACTAGTATTATCAGGGGTATTTTCTGTTTCTGCAGTATAGTATTAGGGAGCACAGCGGCACAGTATTGGGAATGGTAGAATGATTTGTCCAGAAGATGCGAGGATGATGGAAAAGTAGTAAACTAAGATAATTTTTTTGTCAAACTGCAGAGAATGGCTGAAAAATGGTGGTCTGGTCTGAAGGTCTGAAAGGAGAAGATAAGGAAAGAGAACATCTACATCAAAGGAGACGTCACTGGATGTAAGAGGTATGTGTGCTGTATTACCCTGTATTTCTGTAGTGATAAGAGCAGGGGCGTAACGATCGCGGTCATAGAGGGTGCGACCGTGACTTGGGGGTGGAGGTTCAGACAAACTGACGCGGTTTGACTTTGTTTCTTACACCGGTCACACAATTCTTATGTACAGGATTCGTAGGATTCGAGATTCAAAAGATTCCATATATTTAAGAACCTTTTTGGATTCGAAAAAAATTGGATTCGTCCCACTTCTAGTGTGTGACTTTTTTATCTCAATTTATAAAAAAATTTCGGTAAGAGAAGCAATGAGAAAATGGCAAATTGGCAATCTTGACCCTTTTTTCAGTTACACCATTCGCCTTATTGGAAACATATTTTTATATTTTAATATCTGAAAGGGAAGGTATATATTTTTTATTTTTTATATATTTGTAACAGTTTTTTGTACTTTTTTACAATTTTGAAGCTCGTATTTGAGCCTACAAAATCCTTTTTTTTTTTATCATGAATTTTTTACATCCATTAATTGTGCACCAACTGGCTAAATTAATTAATAAATACGAATTGCATCCTTAATGCCCTGGGTATCTTCAGCGAGACCCAGCGCATTAAAATCAATTACTGGAATCCTCATTGGCCGCAGAGGATGCCGGTAAGAAGTGCTTCCGGGTTTTTCACCCTTTAGATGCTGTGATCTCACTTGATCAAGGCATCTAAGGCTTTAAATGATCGCAATCTGCATTATTGGCAGTTGCAGTCATTAGCCACAGGTTTCTGCTATTTTAAACAGTGGAGACCCACTGGCCATAATGCCCGCAGCACGTGCGAGTGGGTGCCATGTTTGCCCATCGCTCCAGCACCGTACAGATTGGGCACCATAGCTGCCAAGTTTCTGCTGTTTTTAACAGTATAATCCCAGCAATGTCTGTGATTGATGGTGAAGATTTATATTTGTAGAGTAACTTGAGGGTTTAATCATAATCTGTACACTTTAATTTGTATTCGGGTAAGCTTGTAATACAAATATCTGCCCATTTTATTTTGCAATTCAAAATGCCTTCTAGCCTTCCTTGTTGCAACAAGTGAGGACAATACTGATCTCTTTCTCTTGTTTTTGTGTTTCAGTACAAATTTCAATTTTTCAGCTGCTTTATAAAAAGTGTAGTTTATTTTACATTTCATTTATTTTGCATTTCTTTTTTTAATGTTGACATCAATAAACACCACTTGACATTTAATACTTGTTAACATTCCACACTCGTCATTCTATATATTGCATAGTGTAACTGATCTCCTAGCACCCCGACAGGGTACCTCCGTTGATGGATGCTCCTAGTGCTTCCCGAGGACTCCAAGCACTCTGCTCTACACCAAAACCACCACAGGAACCAGGAACAGGAACAGCTCTTACAAGAGCTAATAGTATAGCCAGGGGAGTATAGCAAATCTTCAGCGTATAGCAATCCTCAGTGTCGATCAGTTACCCAAACACCAGCCTCAACATGATGAAGGGTAAAACAGGAACTCTTTATTGAACACACAGCATTGACTTATATGCACATGACATACTGAGGACATGACATAGCAGCCAATCCTGTACAGTTTAAACACAAAACTAACCCTATTCAACAAACACAATGGCATTGTCTGTGACGCAATTAACAAACACACTGGCATTGTCTTTGACGCAATCAACAATGAACATGCAAACAGATATCTTCACTCCCTCCATAATGAATGAATGGGAAGAGGAGACACATGTGATGGGATTATCTCCTGAGTGTATCATAGGAGTCGGCTGCTATTATAATCAACTATCTTAATCCCATCACTAACACAATCAGTAGGAGTCTCAGTGCAGAGTTAACCCTTTTTGTGTTGCTGAATCCACACCATGCCTTTTTAATGGGCAATAGAAAATATGGGGCATACAAATTACACACATAAATCAGTGTTCATAGTTCCTTGTAACCCCAAAAGGTCTGAGGGGGTCTCCATAGTTCTCGGTCCATAGTCTGTAGGAAGGAGGCTGGCCCTCAGACTTCTCCAGCAGCCCCAGTAACGGTTCAGTCCGTCACACATAGGCATTATATACAATGCGTAGAAAAAGTATATAAAAGACTGAAACTACACATACATTTCAAACTTTACCTAAATACTTTAAGAATTCAATAGCATGTCTAGGCATTTTATACAATTACTGCATTTCATACATTCCCTGTAATATATATTTATATATATATATATATATATATATATATATAGCAAAAGAATGAGGCAGCACTCCAGACGTCAGGTGAAAAAGATAGTGGATCCTTTATTCCCCTCTGCAACGTTTCAACCGCTCAATGCGGTCATTATCAAGCATAGTTCAAGGTGTCATACAAGGGTATATATACACAGAGTGCATAGTGGCAATACAAGTGATAATCATTCAATTAAAAAGATATATATACATAAAAACAAGTCAAAAATAGCTGGAAACATCCCCATAATAGGAGTGACCTAGCAGTGATAAAATACATAATGTGCAAGTGATGTAAATCAATAATATCCATAATCATATCATTGCTATAGCATAAATACTGTAAATAGGGCACATTATGCCAGTGATACACCACATGTGAAAATGTGTTATTAGTAATCATGATTAATATATCAAACAACTCACACAGTGGTAGACGGATGGCGGCGCCAAAGTCTGCATCCTCCAGAGCCAACTGCGCATGTCACAAGCACCTAGCAATGCCACCCAAACAAACCAAGTCAGGAGACGTCACGCAGGTCACGGGATCGATCACCTGATCAACCACATGACACCCGCAACCCTCACGAGACCTGTCAGAGGTCGGCGCTGGACAACGTCACACATGCGGGGGAGCGGCAAGCATCGACGGGCCAACAGCGTCAGCTAACTGGCGTCGTTGCCCCAGCAACCACAAGCACACACCCGCAGGCAAGTCGCGTCCAAGCCAGGGAGAGAGGACAAACGCAGCCGGAGCAAACAGGGAGTGGGAGAAACAGTGGGCACAACCCAATTAAGAAGTAATAAAAGACTAAAGAAATGGATGTCTGAATTGAAAATACACAATTAGATGTATAAAGACACCCAAACGGTCGCTGTGTTCAGGCTGAGAACAGGAGTGAGCGTGGTATACAGTATATCAGCACCCAGAGAGTCCTGTTCAAGATCGGTGCCATACCTATAGAGGAAGAGAAGAGAGGAAAACAGGGAGAGGCCACAGGTTATATCATTTCCATGACCATAACCATAGGCCCACAACGGGTCCGAGGTCAAGGACATGTCCATGCCCAAAAACCCTGACACACAAAATCACCCCAAAACTCTCAAACTTAAATAAATAAAAACCACCACTCATTACAAGAAAGTCGACCAACATATTAAACAATAGAATATGTGGATATTTGTGCCCCATGGATCCCCACAAATCCCAAAATAATATATAAGGAAAGACGGGAAATTCCGGAACCGCCGTCCATCAAAACCGCTGTAAAAGCATTGATAGAAGTAATCTAAAAAGAGACCAGAGAAAAATAAGGTTAAACAATACTGTGAAACCAGTTATCATGACAAATTATGAAATAGATGACACCTATTGATCTCACACATACAGGGCACAACAAGCAAAAGACACAGAGGCAACTAAGGAGCCCCACATTATAACACACTCCATTTGAAATCAACATTAAGTCCAGTAGGTCTCAGGGTGTTGAGGCGATGGATCCACCGTAGCTCTCTCTGTTTGAGAGCCAGTGTCCCATCACCTCCCCTCCTGGACAAATTAATTTGGTCCAAAATCATACATTTAAGATCCTTCTCCTTGTGATTTGCTTCAACAAAATGTTTTTGGACTGGCAAGTCTTTTCTCTTACGCCTAATCGAGAAACGATGATTGTTTAAACGTGTCTTCATGTCACATGTGGTCTCCCCAACATAGAGGAGACCACATGGACAGGAGAGCACATAAACAACATATAAACTGTCACATGTCAAGTAATGACTAGGGATGAGCGAACCCGAACTGTATAGTTCGGGTTCGTACCGAATTTTGGGGTGTCCATGACACGGACCCGAACCCGAACATTTTCGTAAAAGTCCGTGTTCGGGTTCGGTGTTCGGCGCTTTCTTGGCGCTTTTTCAAAGGCTGCAAAGCAGCCAATCAACAAGCGTCATACTACTTGCCCCAAGAGGCCATCACAGCCTTGCCTACTATTGGCATGGCTGTGATTGGCCAGTGCAGCATGTGACCCAGCCTCTATATAAGCTTGGGTCACGTTGCGCTGCACGTCACTCTGCTGATTCAAGCATAGGGAGAGGTTGCAGCTGCGACGTTAGGGCGAGATTAGGCAGTGATTAACTCCTCCAAAAGACTTCATTCTGTGATCGATCTGCAGCTGTGGATCATTGAAGTGCTAGTATTGACTTGCTCACTTTTTTGAGGCTGCCCAGAGCGTTTTTAGATCACTTTTTTTCTGGGGTGATCGGCGGCCATTTTGTGACTTGTGGTGCGCCAGCACAAGCTATCACCAAGTGTATTTAACCATCAATAGTGTGGTTATTTTGTGCTATATCCTACATCAGCTGCAGACTGAGCCTGTGTCACCGAAGTGCATTTAACCATCAACAGTCTGGTTATTTTTTGGCCATATACTACATCAGCTGCAGGCTGAGCATGTGTCACCCAAGTGCATTTAACCATCAACAGTCTGATTATTTTTTGGCCATATACTACATCTGGTGCAGGCTGAGCCTGTGTCACCCAAGTGCATTTAACCATCAACAGTGTGGTTATTTTTTGGCCATATACTACATCAGGGGCAAGTTGAGCCTGTCACCCAGCGCCTAAAAAGTAGACCTGACATTTCTATTCAACCAAATCTGTACTGTTTTAGCTGGTCAAGTTATTTGTAGTGACCGTAAAAGCACACTTTTTTTTCTGGGTTGAAAAACTATTCCCAAATTTGCCATTCTCAAAATAACTAGTTTCTGGTATTTGAGGCCTACTTGAAATCTATCCCAAAAAGGATATCTTACATTGAAGGTACTGATAGTGTCATTCAGAAAAACCTAAGACACACGCTACCGTGCAGATAGAAGTCTGATTCTGAGATTAAACCTTAACCTGTCACACAGTGCAAAAAAAAACAGGTCTCACATTTCTATTCAAGCAAATCTGTACTGTTTTAGCTGGTCAAGTTATTTGTAGCGACCGTAAAAGCCCCTTTTTTTTCTGGGTTGAAAAACTATTCCCAAATTTGCCATTCTCAAAATAACTAGTTTCTGGTATTTGAGGCCTACTTGAAATCAATCCCAAAAAGGATATCATACATTGAAGGTACTGATAGTGTCATTCAGAAAAACTTAACACACACGCTACCGTGCAGATAGAAGTCTGATTCTGAGATTAAACCTTAACCTGTCACACAGTGCAAAAAAAAACAGGTCTCACATTTCTATTCAAGCAAATCTGTACTGTTTTAGCTGGTCAAGTTATTTGTAGTGACCGTAAAAGCACTTTTTTTTTTCTGGGTTAAAAAACTATTCCCAAATTTGCCATTCTCAAAATTGTGGTGAACGGGAACAATGAGGAAAACATCTAATAAGGGACGCGGACGCGGACATGGTCGTGGTGGTGTTAGTGGACCCTCTGGTGCTGGGAGAGGACGTGGCCGTTCTGCCACAGCCACACGTCCTAGTGTACCAACTACCTCAGGTCCCAGTAGCCGCCAGAATTTACAGGGATATTTGGTGGGGCCCAATGCCGTTCTAAGGATGGTAAGGCCTGAGCAGGTACAGGCATTAGTCAATTGGGTGGCCGACAGTGCATCCAGCACGTTCACATTATCTCCCACCCAGTCTTCTGCAGAAAGCGCACAGATGGCGCATGAAAACCAAGCCCATCAGTCTGTCACATCACCCCCATGCATATCAGGGAAACTGTCTGAGCCTCAAGTTATGCAGCAGTCTCTTATGCTGTTTGAAGACTATGCTGCCAGGGTTTCCCAAGTGCATCCACCTAGCTCATCACCAGGGGTGGAAGAGATAGAATGCACTAACGCACAACCACTTATGTTTCCTGATGATGAGGACATGGGAATACCACCTCAGCACGTCTCTGATGATGACGAAACACAGGTGCCAACTGCTGCTTCTTTCTGCAGTGTGCAGACTGAACAGGAGGTCAGGGGTCAAGACTGGGTGGAAGACGATGCAGGGGACGATGAGGTCCTAGACCCCACATGGAATGAAGGTCGTGCCACTGACTTTCAGAGTTCGGAGGAAGAGGCAGTGGTGAGACCGAGCCAACAGCGTAGCAAAAGAGGGAGCAGTGGGCAAAATCAGAACACCCGCCGCCAAGAGACTCCGCCTGCTACTGACCGCCGCCATCTGGGACCGAGCACCCCAAAGGCAGCTTCAAGGAGTTCCCTGGCATGGCACTTCTTCAAACAATGTGCTGACGACAAGACCCGAGTGGTTTGCACGCTGTGCCATCAGAGCCTGAAGCGAGGCATTAACGTTCTGAACCTTAGCACAACCTGCATGACCAGGCACCTGCATGCAAAGCATGAACTGCAGTGGAGTAAACACCTTAAAAACAAGGAAGTCACTCAGGCTCCCCCTGCTGCCTCTTCTGCTGCTGCCGCCTCGGCCTCTTCTGCTGATGCCGCCGCCTCGGCCTCTTCTGCTGCTGCTGCCGCCGCCTCGGCCTCTTCCTCTGCCTCTGGAGGAACGTTGGCACTTGCCGCCCAGCAAACATGGGATGTACCACCAACACCACCACCTGCGTCACCAAGCATCTCAACCATGTCACACGGCAGCATTTAGCTCTCCATCTCACAAACATTTGAGAGAAAGCGTAAATTCCCACCTAGCCACCCTCGATCCCTGGCCCTCAATGCCAGCATTTCTAAACTACTGGCCTATGAAATGCTGTCATTTAGGCTGGTGGACACACACAGCTTCAAACAGCTCATGTCACTTGCTGTCCCACAGTATGTTGTTCCCAGCCGGCACTACTTCTCCAAGAGAGCCGTGCCTTCCCTGCACAAACAAGTGTCCGATAAAATCAAGTGTGCACTGCGCAACGCCATCTGTGGCAAGGTCCACCTAACCACAGATACGTGGACCAGTAAGCACGGCCAGGGACGCTATATCTCCCTAACTGCACACTGGGTAAATGTAGTGGCGGCTGGGCCTCAGGCGGAGAGCTGTTTGGCGCACGTCCTTCCGCCGCCAAGGATCGCAGGGCAACATTCTTTGCCTCCTGTCTCCTCCTCCTCCTACTCAGCTTCCTCCTCCTCTTCTTCCACCTGCTCATCCAGTCAGCCACACACCTTCACCACCAATGTCAGCACAGCACGGGGTAAACGTCAGCAGGCCATTCTGAAACTCATATGTTT
Organism: Bufo bufo; assembly: GCF_905171765.1. Lineage (NCBI taxonomy): Eukaryota > Metazoa > Chordata > Amphibia > Anura > Bufonidae > Bufo > Bufo bufo. The sequence continues at coordinate 337,399,502 of NC_053391.1, read as the reverse complement.
GGGGGACAGGCCCCACACCGCACAGGAGTTGTGGCGGGGTATAGAACAACAGAACAACGAGTGGTTGCTGCCGGTGAGCCTCAAGCCCGGCCTGGTGGTGTGCGATAATTGGCGAAATCTCGTTGCAGCTCTGGGACTAGCCGGTTTGACGCACATCCCTTGCCTGGCGCATGTGCTGAATTTGGTGGTGCAGAAGTTCATTCGCAACTACCCCGACATGTCAGAGCTGCTGCATAAAGTGCGGGCCGTCTGTTCGCGCTTCCGGCGTTCACACCCTGCCGCTGCTCGCCTGTCTGCGCTACAGCATAACTTCCGCCTTTCCGCTCACCGCCTCATATGCGACGTACCCACCAGGTGGAACTCCACCTTGCATATGCTGGACAGACTGTGCGAGCAGCAGCAGGCCATAGTGGAGTTTCAGCTGCAGCACGCACGGGTCAGTCGCACTGTGGATCAGACACACTTCACCACCAATGACTGGGCCTCCATGCGAGACCTGTGTGCCCTGTTGCACTGTTTCGAGTACTCCACCAACATGGCCAGTGGCGATGACGCCGTTATCAGCGTTACAATACCACTTCTATGTCTCCTTGAGAAAACACTTAGGACGATGATGGAAGAGGAGGTGGCCCAGGAGGAAGAGGAGGAAGAGGGGTCATTTTTAGCACTTTCAGGCCAGTCTCTTCGAAGTGACTCAGAGGGAGGTTTTTTGCAACACCAGAGGCCAGGTACAAATGTGGCCAGACAGGGCCCACTACTGGAGGACGAGGAGGACGAGGAGGAGGTGGAGGAGGATGAGGATGAAGCATGTTCACAGCGGGGTGGCACCCAAAGCAGCTCGGGCCCATCACTGGTGCGTGACTGGGGGGAAACACAGGACGATGACGATACGCCTCCCACAGAGGACAGCTTGTCCTTAACTCTGGGCAGCCTGGCACACATGAGCGACTACATGCTACAGTGCCTGCGCAATGACAGCAGTGTTGCCCACATTTTAACGTGTGCGGACTACTGGGTTGCCACCCTGCTGGATCCCCGGTACAAAGACAATGTGCCCACCTTACTTCCTACACTGGATCGTGATAGGAAGATGCGCGAGTACAAGCGCACGTTGGTAGACGCGCTACTGCGAGCATTCCCAAATGTCACAGGGGAACCAGTGGAAGCCCAAGACGAAGGCAGAGGAGGAGCAAGAGGTCGCCAACGCAGCTGTGTCACGCCCAGCTCCTCTGAGGGCAGGGTTAGCATGGCAGAGATGTGGAAAAGTTTTGTCAACACGCCACAGCTAAGTGCACCACCACCTGATACGGAACGTGTTAGCAGGAGGCAACATTTCACTAACATGGTGGAACAGTACCTGTGCACACCCCTCCACGTACTGACTGATGGTTCGGCCCCATTCAACTTCTGGGTCTCCAAATTGTCCACGTGGCCAGAGCTAGCCTTTTATGCCTTGGAGGTGCTGGCCTGCCCGGCGGCCAGCGTTTTGTCTGAACGTGTATTCAGCACGGCAGGGGGCGTCATTACAGACAAATGCAGCCGCCTGTCTACAGCCAATGTGGACAAGTTGACGTTCATAAAAATGAACCAGGCATGGATCCCACAGGACCTGTCCATCCCTTGTGCAGATTAGATATTAACTACCTCCCCTTAACAATATATTATTCTACTCCAGGGCACTTCCTCATTCAATACTATTTTTAATTTCATTTTACCATTATATTGCGGGGCAACCCAAAGTTGAATGAACCTCTCCTATGTCTGGGTGCCGGGGCCTAAATGTGTGACAGTGGCCTGTTCCAGTGGTGGGTGACGTGAAGCTTGATTCTCTGCTATGACATGAAGACTGATTCTGCGCTGACATAAGGCCAGATTCTCTGTTACGGGATCTCTCTCCTCTGCCTGTGTGCGCGGGCCTAAATGTGTGACAGTGGCCTGTTCCAGTGGTGGGTGACGTGATGCCTGATTCTCTGCTATGACATGAAGACTTATTCTGTGCTGACATGAAGCCAGATTCTCTGTTACGCGACCTCTCTCCTCTGCCTGGGCCTAAATATGTGACAGTGGCCTGTTCCAGTGGTGGGTGACGTGAAGCCTGATTCTCTGCTATGACATGAAGACAGATTCTGCGCTGACATAAGGCCAGATTCTCTGTTACGGGACCGCTCTCCTCTGTCTGGGTGCCGGGGCCTAAATGTGTGACAGTGGCCTGTTCCAGTGGTGGGTGACGTGAAGCTTGATTCTCTGCTATGACATGAAGACTGATTCTGCGCTGACATAAGGCCAGATTCTCTGTTACGGGACCTCTCTCCTCTGCCTGGGTGCCTGGGCCTAAATATGTGACAGTGGCCTGTTCCAGTGGTGGGTGACGTGAAGCCTGATTCTCTGCTATGACATGAAGACAGATTCTGCGCTGACATAAGGCCAGATTCTCTGTTTCGGGACCGCTCTCCTCTGTCTGGGTGCTGGGGCCTAAATGTGTGACAGTGGCCTGTTCCAGTGGTGGGTGACGTGAAGCCTGATTCTCTGCTATGACATGAAGACTGATTCTGTGCTGACATAAGGCCAGATTCTCTGTTACGGGACTTCTCTCCTCTGCCTGGGTGCCTGGGCCTAAATGTGTGACAGTGGCCTGTTCAAGTGGTGGGTGACGTGATGCCTGATTCTCTGCTATGACATGAAGACTTATTCTGTGCTGACATGAAGCCAGATTCTCTGTTACGCGACCTCTCTCCTCTGCCTGGGTGCCTGGGCCTAAATATGTGACAGTGGCCTGTTCCAGTGGTGGGTGACGTGAAGCCTGATTCTCTGCTATGACATGAAGACAGATTCTGCGCTGACATAAGGCCAGATTCTCTGTTACGGGACCGCTCTCCTCTGTCTGGGTGCCTGGGCCTAAATGTGTGACAGTGGCCTGTTCCAGTGTTGGGTGACGTGAAGCCTGATTCTCTGCTATGACATGAAGACTTATTCTGTGCTGACATGAAGCCAGATTCTCTGTTACGCGACTTCTCTCCTCTGCCTGGGCCTAAATATGTGACAGTGGCCTGTTCCAGTGGTGGGTGACGTGAAGCCTGATTCTCTGCTATGACATGAAGACAGATTCTGCGCTGACATAAGGCCAGATTCTCTGTTACGGGACCGCTCTCCTCTGTCTGGGTGCCGGGGCCTAAATGTGTGACAGTGGCCTGTTCCAGTGGTGGGTGACGTGAAGCCTGATTCTCTGCTATGACATGAAGACTGATTCTGCGCTGACATAAGGCCAGATTCTCTGTTACGGGACCTCTCTCCTCTGCCTGGGTGCCTGGGCCTAAATATGTGACAGTGGCCTGTTCCAGTGGTGGGTGACGTGAAGCCTGATTCTCTGCTATGACATGACGACAGATTCTGCGCTGACATAAGGCCAGATTCTCTGTTACGGGACCGCTCTACTCTGTCTGGGTGCCGGGGCCTAAATGTGTGACAGTGGCCTGTTCCAGTGGTGGGTGACGTGAAGCCTGATTCTCTGCTATGACATGAAGACTGATTCTGTGCTGACATAAGGCCAGATTCTCTGTTACGGGACCTCTCTCCTCTGCCTGGGTGCCTGGGCCTAAATGTGTGACAGTGGCCTGTTCCAGTGGTGGGTGACGTGATGCCAGATTCTCTGCTATGACATGAAGACAGATTCTGTGCTGACATAAGGCCAGATTCTCTGTTACGGGACCGCTCTCCTCTGTCTGGGTGCCGGGGCCTAAATGTGTGACAGTGGCCTGTTCCAGTGGTGGGTGACGTGAAGTCTGATTCTCTGCTATGACATGAAGACAGATTCTGCGCTGACATAAGGCCAGATTCTCTGTTACGGGACCGCTCTCCTCTGTCTGGGTGCCGGGGCCTAAATGTGTGACAGTGGCCTGTTCCAGTGGTGAGTGACGTGAAGCCTGATTCTCTGCTATGACATGAAGACTGATTCTGTGCTGACATGAAGCCAGATTCTCTGCTATGGCATGAAGAGACTGATTCTGTGCTGACATGAAGCCAGATTCTTTGCTATGGCATGAAGAGACTTATTCTCTGCTGACGTGAAGCCAGATTCTCTGCTATGGGACCTCTGTCCAATTGATATTGGGTCATTTTTATTTTTTAAATTTTTATTTTAATTCATTTCCCTATCCACATTTGTTTGCAGGGGATTTACCTACATGTTGCTGCCTTTTGCAGCCCTCTAGCTCTTTCCTGGGCTGTTTTACAGCCTTTTTAGTGCCCAAAAGTTCGGGTCCCCATTGACTTCAATGGGGTTCGGGTTCGGGACGAAGTTCGGTTCGGGTTCGGATCCCGAACCCGAACATTTCCGTGAAGTTCGGCCGAACTTCTCGAACCCGAACATCCAGGTGTTCGCTCAACTCTAGTAATGACCAATAACAAATTGGGCTCCTGTTTGGGGGTGGGTAAATCTCTCCCCCTTGATCATGTAAGAACAATTCACACAACCAAGGCAATATATCTCTCTCTATATATATATATATATATATATATATCTATATATATGGGATCTGGTAGGTTCTGGCAGTGTTCAGCATATATTGACAAGAATCTGGGTCATTACATGATGTAAAACCACCCAACTTTCCTGCTGTCCAGCATGGTACATGCGCAGAGACATGAAAAAAGTTTGAGGAAGTGAGTGCCCCCCTTCCCCCGTGTCATGCAGGACAGCTGGGAGACACTGACATTACTCACTATCCTGCATGACACATTTGCAGAGACAGGAGTCTCTGGGAAAGATGAGTGAACCTCTCCCCCTGCCTTTCCATGTTCTTATTATCTGCATTTATGCCTTGCAGGATAGCAGGAAATCTGAGTGACATTACATGATGTAAAAGCACCCAGCTTTTCTGCCTTCCTGCATGGCACATGTAGAGAGACATGAGAATAGTCTGAAAAAGCTAAGTAACACAACTGCCACCTTCCCTCATATCTTCTCATGCCTCTGCACTTGTGCCATGCAGGACATCAGGAAAGCTGAGTCACATTACATAATGTAGTGACAACCAGCTTTCCTCTTGTTCTGAATGGCATATGTGCAGAGGAATAGCCTGGGAAAGCTGAGTGACCCCCCACCCCTCCACACACATACACCTCTGCACTGTCGTAACCTACAAGTCGTCACTTACTTCATTACTGGCGGGGTTGTGGCATTCCAGAGGAATCAGTCGTGGTGGAGCTAGCAGGTGGGAGACGGGGCTAGGAGGCGAGAGGCAGGGCTAGCAGACGGGAGACAGTTAGGAAGATAGAAGGGGGCATAGACTCTCCTTCACTGCGGGCCCCCCTTCCTCACGGGCCCCATAGCAGCTGAATGGTCTGCCTATATGGTAGGTACGCCACTGGTTCTGGGAAACAGTCCATAGAAAGGATGCTTTGGAACTGCAAAAACTATTAAGGAGAGTGACTAAACTGATAAGGGGCATGGAAGGCCTAAGGCTATGAAGAAAGATTAAAATAATTACATTGATTTAGTCTTGAGAAGAGACGTCTAAGGCTGGGTTCACACGAGCGTGTCCGGATTAGTTCCGGATGCGTCCCGGTGTGTTGCGGCAAACCCGCGCGAGTAGGAATGCAATTGCAGTCAGTTTTGACTGCGATTGCGTTCCGATGTTCAGTTTTTATCGCGCGTGTGCATGCGATTTTCACGCAACCCCATTCACTTCTATGGGGCCTGCGTTGCGTGAAAAACGCAGAATATAGAGCATGCTGCGATTTTCACGCAACGCATAAGTGATGCGTGAAAATCATCGCTCATCTGAACAGCCCCATTGAAATGAATGGGTCCAGATTCAGTGCGGGTGCAATGCGTTCACCTACCGCATTGCACCCGCGCGGAAATCTCGCCCGTGTGAACGCAGCCTAAGAGGGGACATGATTAACCTATACAAATGGGCCATACAAAAAATATGGTGAAAAGCTGTTCTATGTAAAATGCCCTCAAAAGACAAGGGGGCGCTGCCTCCGACTGGAGAAGAAAAAGTTCAGCATCCAGAAGCGTCAAAGCTTCTTTACTGTGAATCCCTCTGGATGTGGTCACAACAGGGACAATGAACAGTTTTAAAAAGGCTTTAGATGAATTCTCAAAATAAATTACATTAATGCTTATGAAAATGTGTAGAAATCTGAATCTCACTTCCTTCTGGGATTCACATTCCCACCTATCTCTTGGTTGAACTTGATGGACTTATGTATTTTTTCAACCGTATTAACTACAAAACTATGTAACCTATAATGAATGATAGCAACTTAAAAATCAGGCTTGGACTGGTCCACAGGGGAATAGATGAATCTCCTGATGGGTCCCTGACCCAAGTGGGTCCTTAGTCCCCTTACTCCCTGTATAAGGGGCATGTGGCGCAGTACACTTCATAAAGATTATGTAGATAAAGATATTAGCATGTAGCATATGTAATCATATTAAACAACTGAGTAGATTATTCAACAAACTTCCCAGTTTATTAATATTATAGATGCATCAGGTGGTTGAGATGACTTTTAATCACAAAGACAGTTTTTACACCGGTCTTTAATATCATCTAAGCCTCCAGAGGATTTGCAGGCCTCTTCATAAATTGGGCAAATCCTCCTGCAGTCTGTCTGCCTAAAATGAAATCTATGCCAGCCCATAGCTGGTATAGATTTCAGTCATAATTTCTATCGAAAATCTGGCATAAATAATGATAAATATGGCAAGGCTATTGGCCCATCCACACCTTTTCAGAAAGTGGCAAGACCAGTGTTGAAACCGGAGTTTGTGACTTTTTTTAATTTTTTTTTACACCAGAACACTTGTTTAGGGGAATGATAAAGAACCCCAAAGGTCTCCAGGACAGAACAGTCTGAGGCATAGGCTAAGCAGCAGACTACTTCTGAAAATTAAAACGTGTGTTGCTGAGGGCACCAAAGTCTTAAACTGATAAGAATCATTAGTGGCCCTAGCCACTGATTTCAACAAAGCTGATGGGATGCATCAATTTATTTTATGCAGCATTGCTGTCACGACTGTGACTGATCCAGACAGGTCTGGGAGGAGAAGGTCGCAGCGACTTGCTACTCGCGATAGCTTGTGAGTTTGCTCCGTGGTTCAGGGTATGTCATCTGGGTTTTGCCTTGTGAACCTTTTTGTCCTGACTGGGAGTTTGTAGGCATCCTCCTTAGGTGAGTCCTGTCTGCCACTCCCAGCTACTATTTTAGTTTCAGTTTCACTTGCAGTCATTGCCAGATATAGTCCTTACTTCCAGTGCTACTCTGACCTTGGAAGGAGATCGTTTGATGGTGTTGCTGTGGAGCTCTTGTCCGGCATGAGTGATGGTGACTAGCGCTCCCATCGGCCTTTCCCCAGTCCAGTCTTGTTAGGGCGACTGAGGGTTTAGGCATCCTGCTCGCCGCACGGGTTCACACCCCGTCTAGGGTATCAGGGCAGACAGGTGCCAGCTTAGGGTTAGTCAGGGGTGACCATTCTATTTCCCATCCTTAGATAAGGGTCCCCCTTCCCCTCCGTCTGGTGCGACACGACTGCTGCTAGGATAGCGGTCGTGACAGTATATCTGGCCTTTTAAAATAAAATAAAAAAGTGACATTTCTTTTTTTTTTTTTTTTTTTTTTTTGCTTGCTGTTTTGCTTTGTATTTTGTCTGTTCCACTATGGATCCGGTTTCGGTTTTGGCGAAACAATTACAGGGGTTATCCCTTGAAGTGGCAGGATTAAAAGCAACAGTGCTGCAGCAGCAATCCTTGGGTTCCACCGTTGCTACGGGAAACCAAGGTACTCCTGAGCCAAAAGTGGCTTTACCTGATAGGTTCTCTGGAGGGAGAGACCAATTTGTAACCTTCAGAGAAGCTTGCAAATTGTTCTTCAGGTTACGCCCTAGATCCTCCGGCGGTGAGGAACAACGGGTGGGCATTGTAATTTCTCTCCTGCAAGGAGATCCGCAGGCTTGGGCTTTCTCCCTACCATCAGACTCTCCGGCCTTACGATCAGTGGAGGAGTTTTTTGAAGCCCTGGGTCTCGTATATGATGACCCGGACAGGGTCTCACTGGCTGAGTCTAAGCTACGTAGACTTCGGCAAGAGAACCGGTCTGCTGAACTATATTGTTCCGAATTCCGTAGGTGGGCTACTGATACGTTATGGAACGACTCGGCCCTTAGGAGTCAGTTCTGCCAGGGGTTGTCTGAAAGATTAAAAGACGCGCTGGCGGTATACGAGGTCCCTGGGTCTCTTGAAGCTGCTATGTCTCTGTCCATAAGAAACGACAGACGACTCAGGGAGAGACTATTAAATTTTACAGAGGCCTCTATAGGGCAGGGATCGGTCTGTTATGGTCCAGTCGAACCAATGCAAATAGGGGGCGCCACTAGACGGGTGAATCCTCCTAAGTTCCGCCGTAGGTCAGAGGTTTGTTTTCGTTGTGGGGGAGGGGTCATTTTGTAAAGGTTTGTCCCTCAGAACCCAAGAGACCACAAACAAAGAAGCCGCCGGAAAACTAGAGTCCCCAGATTGTGCGGAGGAGAACAGTCTGGGCGTATTCGTTTCCTCCATACGCATGTCTCAGTTTTTGTTGTCCGCTACCGTTGAGGCGGGCAATAAGACTGAGATCTGTTCCGTCTTTTTGGACAGTGGGGCGGGGGTCAACTTGGTGGATTCACGGTTTGCTCAGGCTCTGGGTTTTACTCCGGAACCGGTATGCAGAACTATTCCTGTGTTTGCCATGGACTCCTCCCCTCTTACTCAGAGAGAGTTAACTCAGATCATCCATAATATCCATCTGCAGGTAGGGGACCTCCATAAAGAGCATATCTCTTGTTATGTCCTGGACGGTCTTCCGGCTCCTATGGTATTGGGGCTTCCCTGGCTGGTGACTCACAATCCAGTGGTGGATTGGCAGGCCGGGGAGATTGTGGAGTGGAGTGAACATTGTAAGGACAACTGCTTGAGTAGTAGGTGCTCTACACTCTCTGTAACATCTTTACCTGCCTTTCTGTCAGATTTTATGGATGTGTTCTCTGAGAAGGGTTGTCAGGGGTTACCACCTCATCGTCCATATGATTGCCCGATTAATCTATTACCTGGGGAAAAACTACCTAAAACCCGGTTATACAATCTTTCTGGCCCGGAGAGGAAGGCTATGAAAGATTATATTTCGGAGAGTTTGGCTAAGGGACACATCAGACCCTCTTCTTCACCTGTGGCTGCAGGGTTCTTTTTCGTTAAAAAGAAAGATGGGGGCCTACGTCCTTGCCTGGATTTCCGGGAATTAAACCGGATAACTATCCGAGATCCCTATCCTCTTCCTCTCATTCCCGACCTCTTTAATCAGGTTGCTGGTGCTAAATGGTTCTCCAAAATGGATCTCAGAGGAGCCTATAACCTGGTTCGCATCAAGGAGGGGGATGAGTGGAAGACGGCTTTTAATACTCCGGAAGGGCATTATGAAAATCTGGTCATGCCATTTGGTCTTACTAATGCGCCTGCGGTATTCCAACATTTTGTCAACGATATTTTTAGTCATCTTATCGGGAGATTTGTTGTGATATATCTTGATGACATCCTGGTCTATTCCCCGGATCTGGATACACATAAGATCCATGTGAGACAAGTGCTGCAGATATTAAGGGCCAACAAATTGTTTGCTAAGTTAGAAAAATGTGTGTTCGCCGTAAAAGAACTGCCATTTCTGGGGTATGTGTTGTCAGATTCAGGTTTCCGCATGGATCCAGAGAAAGTCCGGGCGATTATAGACTGCGATCTGCCTGAGAACCTGAAGGCATTGCAATGCTTCCTGGGGTTTGCCAATTTTTATAGAAAGTTTATAAAGAACTATTCCTTGGTGGTCAAACCACTGACGGACATGACCCGAAAGGGATCCAATTTTTCCAAATGGTCACATGCAGCCAAAACTGCCTTTGCATCTCTGAAGGAGAGATTCACCTCGGCCCCTATTCTCGTACAGCCAGATGTCTCGCTTCCTTTTATTGTAGAGGTTGACGCATCAGAGGTGGGGGTGGGAGCGGTACTATCTCAGGGCCCGTCCCCTGGTGAATGGCGTCCGTGTGCTTTGTTTTCAAAGAAATTGTCTACTGCAGAAAGGAACTATGATATTGGCAACAGGGAACTTTTGGCTATTAAGTTGGCTTTTGAGGAGTGGCGTCATTTTTTGGAGGGGGCGGTTCATCCCGTCACAGTGATTACTGATCACAAAAACTTATTATATCTGAAGTCTGCTAAACGTCTCACCCCTAGACAGGCTCGGTGGTCGTTATTTTTTACTAGGTTTAATTTTGTAATAACCTATCGCCCGGGGGCAAAAAATACTAAGGCGGATGCATTGTCTCGAAGTTTTCCTGGAAGGGGTGATGTTGAGGTACCAGAGCCCATTTTGCAAAAGGGGTTGGTGGTCTCTGCATTACACTCAGGTTTGGAGGGGAGGGTGTTGGAAGCTCAGGGGGACGCCCCGGCCTCCTGCCCCTCGGGTAAACTGTTTGTGCCAGAAAATTTACGACTGGAGATACTAAAAGAACACCATAACTCCACACTGGCAGGACACCCAGGTAGTAGGGCAACCTCTGAGTTAGTGTCTCGTCGGTTCTGGTGGCCTAAATGGTGCCAGGAGGTGTTGAATTTTGTGTCTGCATGTGCTACCTGTGCTCGTTCTAAGGTAGATCATACTCGTCCGGCAGGGCGTCTTTTACCTCTGGCCATCCCCAACAGGCCTTGGACGCACCTGTCAATGGATTTCATTACGGATCTACCAGTATCAGCGGGGAAGACTGTTATTCTTGTAGTTGTTGACAGATTCAGTAAAATGGTGCACTTTATTGCTCTTGCCGCATTGCCTAATGCTAACACACTGGCTCAGGTTTTTATTGACCACATCGTGAAGCTTCACGGGGTCCCTTCCGATATTGTTTCGGATCGTGGTACCCAATTCGTTTCTAAATTTTGGAAAGCTTTTTGTTCTCGTTTAGGGGTTCATCTGTCGTTTTCTTCATCTTTCCATCCACAGTCCAACGGTCAGACTGAACGTACCAATCAAAACCTAGAGACATATTTGAGATGCTTTGTTTCCGAAAATCAGGAGGAATGGTCATCTTATTTACCGTTAGCCGAGTTTGCCATTAATAATCGTCGTCAAGAATCCACCGATAAGTCACCATTTTTTGGTGCGTATGGTTTCCATCCTCAGTTTTGTACGTTTAGTGAGGGGGGGCCGTCTGGGATTCCCGAGGAGGAACGATTTGCGTCTTCACTTTCTTCAGTGTGGCAGAGTGTGCAAGAAAGTTTGAAGAGAATTGGTGGTAGATACAAATGTGCGGCTGATAGGAAGCGCTCTGAAGGTCCGGACCTTGGGGTGAATGACTTGGTGTGGTTGTCTACCAGAAATATCAAGTTGAAGGTTCCCTCGTGGAAATTAGGTCCGAGATTTATTGGTCCTTATAGGGTAATTAAGATCATTAACCCGGTGGCTTTTCATCTGGAGCTACCTCAGACTCTAAGGATCCATAATGTCTTCCACAGATCTCTGCTTAAGAGATATGTAGAACCTCCTGAACCATTGCCACTACCGCCTCCACCGGTGGTTGTTGATGGCAGTCTTGAGTTTCAGGTAGAAAAGATTGTTGATTCACAATATGTTCGCCGCTCTCTTCAGTACCTGGTGCACTGGAAAGGTTATGGTTCCGAAGAGAGAATGTGGGTTCCAGCATCAGAGATAAAAGCGGACAGACTCATTCGGGCATTTCATAGCTCCCATCTGGAGAGGCCTGGTCTTGAGGGTCCAGGGGCCCCTTGTAGAAAGGTGGGTACTGTCACGACTGTGACTGATCCAGACAGGTCTGGGAGGAGAAGGTCGCAGCGACTTGCTACTCGCGATAGCTTGTGAGTTTGCTCCGTGGTTCAGGGTTTTGCCTTGTGAACCTTTTTGTCCTGACTGGGAGTTTGTAGGCATCCTCCTTAGGTGAGTCCTGTCTGCCACTCCCAGCTACTATTTTAGTTTCACTTTCACTTGCAGTCATTGCCAGATATAGTCCTTACTTCCAGTGCTACTCTGACCTTGGAAGGAGATCGTTTGATGGTGTTGCTGTGGAGCTCTTGTCCGGCGTGGACTGTCGTGTTTGGGATCGCCTTCTCTGCTCGTGACTGGATAAGTCTATCTCTGCTGTTGTTTGTTTGTTGCTGTCTTCCCCTGTTGTTTTCCTAGACGTGAGTGATGGTGACTAGCGCTCCCATCGGCCTTTCCCCAGTCCAGTCTTGTTAGGGCGACTGAGGGTTTAGGCATCCTGCTCGCCGCACGGGTTCACACCCCGTCTAGGGTATCAGGGCAGACAGGTGCCAGCTTAGGGTTAGTCAGGGGTGGCCATTCTATTTCCCATCCGTAGATAAGGGTCCCCCTTCCCCTCCGTCTGGTGCGATACGACTGCTGCTGGGATAGCGGTCGTGACAATTGCTCCCTGGGAAATATTCTTATGCCAAGTCGCTCCTCTGTTCATAATATTTGATTATCATCAGGTATTACCCTCATGAAGACATTAACCACTGGATCTACTGTACATAATAAAAGGGTTGTCTAATTAGAACAGTACCTTTTAACAATTAGTTGTAGAACTAACTTTATTTGTTTTTCCCATACTTATAAATGGCAAAAGAGAGATGAGATGGTACATTTCTAAAATTGTAGGGTCATTGTATGACATCATGTACTTCTCAAAAGACATTTTGTGAAACTGTGTTAAAAAAGGATATGTAATAATAATTAGTGTTGATTGAGCACCGAAGTGCTCGGGTGCTCTGGTGCTTGAGTAGAACACTTTGGGATCCTTGGGTGCTCTACAGAGCACAAGAGCACAATGGAAGTCAATGGGAGAACCAGAGCATTAAACCAGGCACCCCCTGCTCTGAAGAGGGGAGGGTGTCTGGTTCACAGGAAAAGGTCAGAAATTGATGAAAACACCACTGAAATGGTTCGTGAACAGCATGGGGAGGATGTCTGGGTTCATCTTGGACTCCCAGGTCGCTGCTGGGAACGATGTTGTCCGAGTATTATGCCACTTTTACAGACTGACAATAATACGCACAAAATCGAAGATAAAATAGATTTTGGAAAAATTGATAGGAAACATTCTTTCCTGTATATTTACTTGTATATAAAGTGCAAGTGCTGACAAAAATTACAAGGAAGAGGCACTCAGATACAACCTGTATATCACATAAAGGAGGGCCTCATTCACATTGTGGTACAATTGTTCAGGTAATGGGACTCCTACACTCATAAAGCCTATGCACTAAGTGAAAGGGCTGCCAAAAAGTACAAGGAACAGGAACTCCAATACACCCTTTATTACACATAAAGGAGGGCATCATACACACCCTTGAAAAATTATGATTGATGGCCTACTGGAGACCCTCTAAAACATTAGGGGTAAGGGCCTTCTGCTGTTCTGACCATATAAAACATTAGGGGTGAGGGCCTGCTGCTGATCTGACCATCTAAAACATTACATTAAGGGTGATGGTCTGCTGATGAGCTGACCCTCTAAAACATTAGGGGCGAGTGCCTGCTGCTGATCTGACATCTAAAACATTAGGGGTGAGGGTCTGCTGCTGATCTGACCCTCTAAAACATTAGGAGCGAGGGTAGCATAATAAGCATGTTTATATGATGGAGGAGGAGGACGAGAAAAGGAAGATTGAACCATATACTCTTTTTGTGTGGTGGAAGGGGTGCATGGGAATACAGTGTATTCAATACTCCATAAAAGCCACATTTAAAGTGCCTTTATGTTCAGCAGCTTTCCTCTGGTGGAGTAAAGAAGTCAGGATTAGGCATTGTTCATTTTGATAAGAGTCAACCTGTCAGCATTTTCAGTTGACAGGCGGATGCGCTCATCAGTTATTATGCCCCCAGCAACACTAAATACCCGCTCTGATGAAAAGGCTGGCGGCGGGGCAGGCCAGCACCTCCAAGGCGTAGAGCGCCAGTTAGTGCCACGTATCCAGCTTGGACACCCAATAGTTGTAAGGCATAAAATGTGTCGGCAGATAAGAACCATTTGGCCCATCTAGTCTGCCCAATATACTGAATACTATGGATAGCCCCTGGCCCTATCTTATATGAAGGACGGCCGTATGCCTATCCCATGCATGCTTAAACTCCTCCACTGTATTTGCAGCTACAACTTCTGCAGGAAGGCTATTCCATGCATCCACTACTCTCTCAGTAAAGTAATACTTCCTGATATTACTTTTAAACCTTTGCCCCTCTAATTTAAAACAATGTCCTCTTGTAGCAGTTTTTCTTCTTTTAAATATTCTTTCCTCTTTTACCTTGTTGATTCCCTTTATGTATTTAAAAGATTCTATCATATCCCCTCTGTCTCGTCTTTCTTCCAAGCTATACATGTTAAGGTCCTTTAATCTTTCCTGGTAAGTTTTATCCTGCAATCCATGTACCAGTTTAGTAGCTCTTCTCTGAACTCTCTCCAAAGTATCAATATCCTTCTGGAGATATGGTCTCCAGTACTGAGCACAATACTCCAAATGAGGTCTCACTAGTGCTCTGTAGAGCGGCATGAGCACCTCCCTCTTTCTACTGGTAATACCTCTCCCTATACACCCAAGCATTCTGCTAGCATTTCCTGCTGCTCTGTGACATTGTCTGCCTACCTTTAAGTCTTCTGAAATAATGACCCCTAAATCCCTTTCCTCAGATACTGAGGTTAGGACTGTATCACTGATTTTATATTCTGCTCTTGGGTTTTTACGTCCCAGGTGCATTATCTTGCACTTATCAACATTAAATTTTAGTTGCCAGATTTTTGACCATTCCTCTAGTTTTCCTAAGTCCTTTTTCATTTGGTGTATTCCTCCAGGAACATCAACCCTGTTACAAATCTTTGTGTCATCAGCAAAAATACACACCTTACCATTGAGGCCTTCTGCAATTTCGCTGATAAAGATATTAAACAATATGGGTCCCAGAACAGATCCCTGAGGTACCCCACTGGTAACAAGACCTTGGTCTGAATATACTCCATTGACTACAACCCTCTGTTGCCTGTCCCTCAGCCACTGCCTAATCCATTCAACAATATGGAAGTCCAAGCCCAATGACTGCACTTTATTGATAAGCCTTCTATGTGGGACAGTATCAAAAGCCTTACTAAAGTCTAGATAAGCGATGTCTACTGCACCTCCTCCATCTATTATTTTAGTCACCCAATCAAAAAAATCAATAAGATTAGTTTGACATGATCTCCCTGAAGTAAACCCATGCTGTTTTTCATCTTTCAATCCATGGGATTTTAGATGGTCCACAATCCTCTCCTTAAGTATGGTTTCCATTAATTTTCCCACTATTGAGGGATCACTGAGAATGCTGAAACGGTCTGCTATGTACTCCTTTACCATCTTCCAAAACTTTTCCCTCCTTGTGACACTAGGCCGCGCATAAGGGTGAGAGTGCTGGCGGGATGTCATGAAACTGTCTCAGGCCTCGGAGAGTGTTGCCCCTCCTCTTTTGGCAAAGGAACTATGTACTTTGCCGCTAGCATTGTCAGCTGGAAATTTTTGGAGCAATTTTTCGACAATGACCTTCTGGTATTGCACTATTTTGCTAGTCCTCTCCCCCACAGGAATGAGAGATGAGAAGTTCTCTTTGTAGTAAGAATAGAGAAGCGTGAACAACCAGTAATCGGTGTTGGCCAAAATGCGTATAACGCGAGGGTCAAGGGAAAGACAGCATAACATAAAGTCAGCCATGTGTGCCAGAGTCCCAACAGAAAAGACTTCACTGTCCTCATCAGGAGGATGACTCTCAATCTCCTCATTCTCTTCCTCCTCTTTGGCCCATCCACGCTATTTAAATGGAATAAAACTTCCATGGGTACTACCCTCTGTAGCGGAGGCAACTGTCTTCTGCTCCTCCTTCTCATCATCATCCAATTCGCACTGAGAAGACAAACTGAGGGTAGTCTGGCTATCACCCAGTGTACATGCAAAGCGTCCGCCTTCATTGTGAGCAGCGAGTTTTTTAGTAGACACAGAAGTAGGATGGTTACACTGATAATAGCGGCATCAGAGCTCACCATCTGTGCTGATTCCTCAAAGTTGCGTAAAACCTCACAGAGGTCAGATATCCATGCCCACTCGTTACTTATGAAGATCGAAAGCTGACTGGAAAGGCGACGACCATGTTGCAGCTGGTATTCCACTACTACCCTCTGCTGCTCACAAAGCCTGGCCAACATTTGGAACGTTGAGTTCCAGCACGTGTTCACGTCACACAACAGTCGGTGAGCTGGCAATTGCAAGCACTGCTGCAGCATTGACAGACCGGCGGCAGCTGCAGATGACTTTTGGAAATGGGCACACACGCGGCGTACCTTAACCAGTAGCTCAGGCGAATTGGGGTAAGTTTTGAGAAACCGCTGAACCACTAATTTGAACACGTGGGCTAGCCATGGTATGTGTGTGAGCTTGCCGAGCTCCAAAGCCACCACCAAGTTACGGCCATTATCAGACACAACCATGCCTGGTTGTAGGTTGAGTGGCGAGAACCACAGCTCAGTCTGGTCCCTTATCCCCTGCTACAGCTCTGTGGTGGTGTGCTGTTTGTCACCTAAGCAAATTAGTTTCAGCATGGCCTGTTGTCACTTCCCCACTGCAGTGCTACACTGCTTCCAGCTACTGACTGATGGCTGACTGGTGCTGCAAGATAAAATTCAGAGGTGGAAGTGCAGGAGGAGGTGGAGGAAAAGAAGGGGGGTTGCAGCCACTAATGTAGGTGGTGGTGGAAATCCTGATGGAAGTTGGGCCCGCAATCCTTTGCTTCGGTAGCACCTGTGTCATCCCAGCGCACAACTCACTCCTGGCCTCCACAACATTCACCCAGTGTGCTATCAGGGAAATGTAGCATCCCTGGCCAAAAGCACTTGACCATGTGTCAGAAGTTAAGTGGACCTTCCCAATAACTGCGTTGGTCAGGTCACGGGGGATGTTACAGGACACATGATGGTGTAAGGCGGGGACTGCACACCGGGAAGAATAGTGGCGGCTGGGGACTGAGTAATGAGGGACGTCCGCCGCTATCAGGCTGAAGAAAGCCTCAGTGTCCACAATCCTAAATGGCAACAATTCCACTGCCAGCAATTTGGAAAGGTGTGCATTTAGTGCTATTGTTTGTGGGAGGGTGGCTAGGTATTTGCACTTTTGTTCCTGGGGTATGGACATCTGTATGCTGCAGTATGTTCTAGCTGATGGTGCTTGCGAGGGTCCATGTGCAGAGCGTGAAGCATCCGGGCTTGCGCTTTCGACAGGGGATTGGCCAGCAGTGGGTAACACAGGGGAAGAGGAGGTAGTGGTGTGACCCACAGACACTGATTGTGGACCCAGGTGTTTGGCTCACATATTAGGATGATTTGATGCCATGTGGCAGATCATGCTGTTGGTGGTGAGGTTGCTAGTGTTCACGCCCCTGCTCATTTTTGTACGGCACAGGTTGCAAATGACAATTCTTTTATTGTCCGCACTTTCTTTAAAAAAGCACCAGACTGCGGAACACCTACCCCTTGGCAAGGGAGATTACCTCAAGGGAGTGCTCCGGGGAACAGTTCAGGGCCTGTTTGGTGTGGCCCGCCTTCTCCCTTTTGCCATCCCACTGACTCTTCCAGCCTGTTGCGGTGCTGTGGATCCCTCCCCTTCTGTACTGATACCCTCGCTCGGCTTGCCACCTTTCCAGGTTGGGTCAGTGATTTCATCGTCCACCACCTCCTCTTCCACTTCCTCACTCTGGTCATCCTCCTGACTTGTTGACCTAACAAGAACCTCACTTATTGACAACTGCATCTCATCCTCATCATCCACCTCATGAAACACTAATTGCCATTCCCCACTGTCATTTTCTTCTTACTATGGATGCTCAAGAGTTTGGGAATCAGTGCACAAGATCTCCTCATGTACCTCTTCAAGCATGCTTGGTGAGAGGCCCAAATCAAGGAATGGCGATGAACAGAGCTCCTCGGAATATCCGAGTGTGGGATCACTTGTTTGCCTACACTCTCCATGGTGGGAGGAAGGAGGATCAGGGTGAGGATTCTGTTGACCAGACTCTTGGCTACTGAGACTGGACTTTGTGGAAGACAGGGTGGTTCTTAACCGACTGGAAGCATTATCTGCTGCAATCCAACCAACCACCTGGTCTCACTGGTGTGACTTTGAGAGTGGTGTCCTACGCCGCCCTGGAAACTGGGACATGAAGCTAGGTATCGTGGATGAATGTGTTTCTTGTGCTCTGGCAGCAGGCACAGTTTCACCGCGCCCAGGGCCACGGCATCTGCGTGCACCATTAGCAGCACGGCCACTTCCCCGTCCCTTACTGCTCGCCTTGAGCATATTAAATAGTATATATAATCAGGGGGAAAAAACAGAACTGGATCGCACATCCACAATGCTATGCTTTGATCTGATTCAACTCACTTCTCAGCGCTATATTAAAGTGTACAGCCCCCCATACTTCCTGCTGTACAAGAGGCATTAGTGTACATTTTGATCAAAAGGCATAAGCCCACCTGTGCCGAATGGGAGGAGTGCTGATACCAGTAGTAAAGAAGGAAGATTTAAATAACAATAATCAGCGGGAGAAAACAGAACTGGATCGCACATGGACCCAGTGCCAGGGGTGGCATTGTCAGACAGCAGCGGTGCTGTTTGACTCCTGGGTCCCGCCGCCTACTAGGGCAGTGCCGCTTTGTCACTGTATTGTCGCTGCACCTCTTTGTCAGAGTAGGTCCCACTCAAAGAGGCAAACTTGGCGTGGTGAGTGGGCTTATGCCTTTTGATCAAAATGTACACTAATGCCTCTTGTACAGCATGTAGTTTGGGGGGCTGTACACTTTAATATAGCGCTGAGAAGCGAGTTGAATTAGATCAAAGCATAGCATTGTGGATGTGCGATCCAGTTCTGTTTTCTCCCCCTGATTATTGTTATTTGAATCTTCCTTCTTTACTACTGGTATCAGCACTCCTCCCATTCGGCACAGGTGGTTTTAATCACAGAAGTCTGCATATAAGTGGTCATTGACCTGTAGCTCCTGATAGCAATGGACATGTTGTGTTAGACAACTGTTCACATGGTGCAGTACTGCGTGGTGACCTTAGTTTTTGTGGCGATGTGCTGGTGGGTTGGTGGGACCCAGTGCCAGGGGTGGCATTGTCAGACAGCAGCGGTGCTGTTTGACTCCTGGGTCCCGCCGCCTACTAGGGCAGTGCCGCTTTGTCACCGTATTGTCGCTGCACCTCTTTGTCAGAGTAGGTCCCACTCAAGGAGGCGACCTTGGCGTGGTGAGTGGGCTTATGCCTTTTGATCAAAATGTACACTAATGCCTCTTGTACAGCATGAAGTATGGGGGGCTGTACACTTTAATATAGCGCTGAGAAGCGAGTTGAATTAGATCAAAGCATAGCATTGTTGATGTGCGATCCAGTTCTGTTTTCTCCCCCTGATTATTGTTAAATAGTATATATGCTTGCAAGTATGTCACATGTACAGTAGAGCACTTTTTGTAAGTGTATGTGCAAATAAATTACACTGAATGTCACAGATATTTAGGATGCGCAAACGTTATACAGGAGATGTAGCGCAGGTAATGTTGCTGTCACCAGCGGCCAAACAAATGTGCTTACTGTCACAGATATTTAGGATACGCAAATGTAACACAACAGATGTAGTAGAGATTGTGTCACTGTCAGCAGCGGCCAAACAATTTCACGCAATTTACCGTAGGAAGCACTAATAATATATATTGCAGCCAGATAAAACAATAGTCCTTAAAAGGACTTTTGGGTCTCTAAAACCTTTCAACACTAAACCTTGCCTAAAAAAAAAAAAAAAATCCTGTACCTACACTTTCTGTCCCTTCTGCTGTAGCTCTCCCTGACTAAGACTGAGCCGAAACAAGTGTCATCGGGTGCTATTAGCCAATCACTGTAATGCCAGTAACCAACATGGCTACGGCATTACAGTGAGTGCCACTGTCTGCGTAGCAGCCAATAAACGTGCCAGGAGGAGACTCGAGCCAAAATGGTGTTCGGCCGAGCATGCTCGCCCAACACTAATATAATCCAAAGTAAAATCATTCTACAGTATTTTAATATGTTTTTAACTTACAGAAAAGTAGAACATTTCTATACAGTTTATTCACAAAAAAATTAGGGCAACCTTGTATTAAGGTTAAAGAAATGTTAGTAGACAATACTTTGAGAATGGTATTAAACTTAAGCTGGTTCTTTATTGAGTCTCAAGGTTTTGTAACAAATCTGCCATAAATGTAACAGCTTTAATACTTCAATGTTACTGTGACACAATATAATGTTTCCATTGCTTCGTCCATGTTACATTGATATCACTGCCTATTTCATATTTACTCGTAAAAAAGAAACCATTTAATATTTGGCTCTATTAAATCATTTTTAACAATATAGAAATGTGTGAAGGTACTAAACTCTCACATTTTATGGCTAAACTGAACCTCCAGGTTGGAGCTTTTATAAATGTCTTGAAAGAAAGGTACATTATGAGAAATTCCCTAATATTGTTTTTAATAAGGATTTATATTGGCACTGTTACTAGAATCTAAATGTAATTTATATTATCTATTATTATATGAAAAAGATGCTTACAGGTCGTAATGGACAATGATTGCAGAACCACTGTGCTAACTATTCGGTTTGACTTTGGGCTGGTGTTGTTTTTGGCAGTTCCCTGATTTTCCCCTTTAAACCCTGTACAGTGATCTGGTCTTCGCTACAGGGGAGCCACCAGGCTGCTAACTCTGGAATAGGATCGGTGCAGTTGGCAGCTGACCCATGGGGGTCAGAGATACTGGCGCAAAGCACCAAGGGATCAAGTGATATAAATAGAACCACACTGAAGTCAGGCAGGTAGAGTAACTACAAATCCTCAGCAGGCAGGACATGGTCTGGATACAGACAACAGGCAGAAGAGGAACACAGAGAGATGAAGAGACCCATGTAACAGGCAGAGGTCAGGTCAGATGGCAGCCAGACTAGGGAGTCAGGCAGAACATGGTCCACCAATTATAACTCATTCACAGGATGCAGCAGACTATAAAGTCAAGACAAAACCTGTGGCCCACTGGCTCAAATTTTGTTTTAGGCAGTGGTAAGGCAGCACTCCGGCAACAAGGCCAGGTCCTTTTGACCTCCTCACAATTGGGTCCTCCTGGCTCGTACACCAGGTACTTATCCTCCTCCTCCACCTCCTTCTCCATGGAAATGCTCCCATCTCCAACAACAGCAGAGCACAGCATCATTCTCACTCCCGCTCTTTCCTATCACATGTTTTAAGTAAAGCATTGCCATGCCGTTTTGAGGCTGATCAGCCTAGGTGAGAGTAGCTACATAGGTGAGCAGTTGCTAAAGCACTGTCACCTTGCTGACTACAACTGAGAAAGGTGGTCAGTGAGGATGAGTAGCTACCACTGGAAGGGGAGGAGGAGGTGGAGGATCAAGAGGAAGATGATGACGATGGCACTTTCCACAAGACCCAGAGCTGGCTTGTCAGGCGCGATGGCCAGAATGGCAAATTGTATACTTGCTTGCTTAAGCAGTGACAGGAGTATCATTGACATTAGAGATGGCCTTGCGGTACGCCTGGCAGTCGTTTTGTGCTGAACTTTGCGCGTTCGCGGTTCGCCGAACATGCGAACATATGGCGATGTCCAACGGCGCCATATTATTTTGCATTGCGCCAAACTTTGACCCATGACACATCCATCAGGTGGGACAGGACAGCCAATTGAGACGTTTCAGCACATGGACACACCCCCACCCTATCAAAGAACCCGATCTGTCAGCCATTTTACATTCTGTGTTTTGCCAGTGTATGGAGAGGTTGCTTTGTGGAGCAGGGACAAGCTGTTGGGGACACCAAACGCTAGCTAATAGGGCCACAAAAGTCCTTTTAAGGACTGGTATAGGTGTGCTATTGATAGGTGTAATATACTGAGGGGTGTGATATACTTATTGTAACGGTCACGTCCACACACACACAGGGGGAAGGGTAGTGACCACTGCGCTCCACCCTCACCCCTGGCCCTGCCTACTTGCCTCACGAGTCCTGATGACAGGGGACAACTGGACGGCAGTCCCTAACTTAGGATATGTGCAGGGAAGACAGACAAGACAAAATACGGAACATGAACGGACCGGGTCAGAACCAAGAGAGCTACGCAGTACAACGGATAAAGCAAAGAATGGTCAGGAGAAGCCGGGGTCAAATACCAGGAGAGTAGCGAAGTACAAGAGGAGTCCTAAGAGAGTAGTCAGGTGGGAGCCGAGGTCACAATACCAGGATGTATGCGCAGTACAGGAGGAGCAGGCAGAGGATCGTCAGGGAACAGGATCAGGTAAATATTCAGTAGTCCAACAAATAGCCAGGAACTTAGAAATTAACAGGCAACCTGTAGCCAGCAGGCTGCCTGTATTTATAGTGGGGAGTGAGGGTCATGTGACGTGGCCAGCGTCACATGACCGACAGACCAACTAGTTGAGCACCGAGTGATCAGCTCGGCGCTCAAGGCAGACTAGGAGCAGGGAGCCACACAGCTAGTAAAGCCGCCCTGGGAATGAGGTCAGACACAGAACCTCATTCCAAAAGCTAAGCAACAGTTCTGCGGGCAATGGGGGACCGAGTGCACCTTCGGAACCCCGTGACAGTACCCCCCCTTTTACGAGTGGCCACCGGACCCAAGACTTCAGGCGATGGCTTTTCAGGGTGTTCTAAATGAAATTTACAAACAAGTCTAGGAGCATGAACCTCCCTGGCAGGTACCCAAGATCTCTCTTCAGGTCCATACCCCTTCCAGTGAATCAGGTACTGCAAGGAATTACGCACCTTCCTGACATCCACTATTTTAGACACCACATACTCGACAGCATCATTAACAAGAACCGGCGGAGGCGAGGCTTTCGATGGTACTACCGGTTCAAAATATTTTTTAAGTAGAGATTTATGGAACACATTATGAATGTGGAATGACTCGGGCAGCTCCAACCTAATTGATACCGGGTTAATCACCTCCGTGATCTTATATGGTCCAATAAAACGAGGAGCAAATTTTCTAGAAGCTACCTTGAGAGATAGATTCTTGGAGGACAACCATACTTTATCCCCAACCTGAAAGTTCACCCCCCTTGAACGTTTCCTATCGGCCTTGAGTTTTTGAGAACTTTGAGCCTTTTCTAGGTTCGATTGAACCCGGGCCCAAACTGTGCACAGTTCGGAGGAGAGTTTATCAGCTTCAGGGTTAGAGGAGGAGACGGACGACCCAGAATGAAAACGGGGATGAAAACCATGGTTACAAAAGAAAGGGGAGACCCCAGCAGAAGAATTGACACAGTTATTCAGAGCAAATTCAGCCAACGGAAGGAATTTGACCCATAATTGCTGGTCATTAGCAACATACAACCTCAGGAATTGTTCCACAGACTGATTAAGGCGTTCAGTCTGCCCATTACTCTCAGGATGGTAGGTGGAAGAAAAAGACAACAAAATTTTACATCTTTGACAGAAGGCCCTCCAGAATTTGGACACAAACTGCACACCCCTGTCAGAAACAATATTTTCCGGGATGCCATGTAAACGAACAATCTCTCTCACAAAAATAGACGCCAGGGTTTTAGCATTCGGAAGTTTAGACAGGGGAATGAAATGAACCATCTTGCTAAACCTATCAACCACTACCCAAACCACAGTCTTACCCTCCGCCAGCGGTAGGTCAGTTATAAAGTCCATCGAGATATGGGACCAGGGTCTACTGGGAATGGGTAGGGGTCGTAGGTTACCAGCAGGGCGAGTCCTAGGTGTCTTAGACCTGGCACAAACCTCACAGGCTGACACGTAGGACTTGACATCCCTGGTCAGAGTGGGCCACCAATAAGATCTAGAAACCAGATCCTTAGTGCCTCCAATACCCGGATGTCCACAAAAGGCAGAATCGTGACACTCACCCAACAGCTGGAGACGAAATTGTACGGGAACAAACAACTTATCTGTTGGGGTGGATGCCGGTGCCAGATGTTGTTCAGCCTTAATGCAAGCCGAGATATCCTGGGTTAGAGCCGCTAAGAAGATGTTTGCTGGTAGAATGGATTCAGGCGGCGTCTCAGTGGGTTGAAAAGCATGGAAGCTCCGAGATAATGCGTCTGCCTTCACATTTTTACTTCCCGGCCTGAACGTAATGGAGAAATCAAAACGGGTAAAAAACAGAGCCCATCGGGCTTGTCGGGGATTCAACCTCTTAGCGGACTCGAGAAACATTAGGTTTTTATGGTCAGTGACAACAGTTACTCGATGCCTTGCCCCCTCCAAAAAATGTCTCCACTCCTCAAATGCCCATTTAATGGCCAACAGCTCCCTATTCCCTATGTCGTAGTTTCTCTCCGTGGCAGAGAATTTCCTAGAGAAGAAGGCACACGGTCTCAGGTTAGTGAGGCTAGCAGGACCTTGTGAAAGGACTGCTCCTGCGCCGTCCTAGGACGCATCCACCTCCACAATAACGGGTCTCTCCTGATCAGGCTGGATCAGAATGGGAGCGCTACTAAATGCCTTTTTTAATGTTTCAAATGAAGAAATTGCCTTGGTAGACCAATTCTCCAAATCCGCCCCTTTCTTAGTAAGGTCGGTCAATGGCTTAGATATTACAGAAAAATTCATGATAAATTTATGGTAGTAATTAGCGAAACCCAAAAACCGTTGTAAAGCCTTTAAGGATGAAGGCCTTACCCATTCCTTAATTGCTAAAACCTTACCAGGATCCATCTTAAAGGCGTGAGGAGTCAAAACATGCCCTAGAAACAGTATCTCCTGTACACCAAAGACACATTTCTCTTGCTTAGCGGATAGCTGGTTCTCCCTCAACACCTCTAATACTTGTTTGACATGAGACACATGAGATTCAAAATCAGGAGAGAATATCAAAATGTCGTCAAGATAGACAATAATAAATTTACCTAACAACTCCCTAAGAATATCGTTCATTAAGTTTTGGAACACAGCTGGGGCATTGCTGAGTCCAAAAGGCATCACCTGATATTCAAAGTGTCCTATCGGAGAATTGAACGCTGTCTTCCATTCGTCTCCCTCCTTGATTCGGATTAGATTGTATGCCCCTTTCAGGTCAATCTTGGAAAACCAGGTTGCCCCCAAAACCTGGTTAAATAAATCCGGAATCAATGGGAGAGAGTATCTATTTTGGACAGTGATTTTATTTAATCTCCGGTAATCAATACAAGGCCTAAGACCACCATCCTTCTTTTTAACAAAGAAAAACCCTGCTCCCATAGGAGAGACTGAAGGTCTAATATGCCCTTTAGCAAGGCTCTCCTTAATATAATCTTCCAAAGCCTTGCGTTCGGGCCCTGAAAGATTATAAATTTGACCTTTAGGAAATTCGGCACCCTCAATTAGCTCTATGGCGCAATCATAAGGTCTATGGGGGGGTAGAACCTCTGGAGTAAGGGACGAGAACACATCAGAATATTCCTTAATAACAGAGGGTAATGTATTAGACCTTACTGAAACCCCAGCCTGGACCACGGACAAGCATGAGTCACACTTAGGTCCCCATTTCACCAACTCTCCTTTGGACCAATCAATTGTGGGGTTATGTAAACGGAGCCAAGGCAACCCTAGTACCACCTCAACCGGTAGGTTCTCCAGGACTAGAAGAGAACATCTCTCAGAGTGGCACACACCCACGGACAGAGAAATTTCAGAGGTACATGACCTCACCGTACCACCAATCAGGGGAGTAGCATCAATAGCCATGACATGGATAGGTGTAGGTAAAGCAAACATTGGAATACCCAATTTACAAGCAAACTCAAAGTCAATAAAGCTGGCCGCTGAACCGGAGTCAATAAAGGCCTTACCCGGCCACTTATTAACCCCCAGAGAAATTGTTATGGGTACCAAAAGCTTACCTTTAGAAAAATCAGGGTGTACCTGGTCTTTAGGTTGTCTTGCCTTAGAAGACTTGTCAGAGAGGTCCCTCTTAGGACACTTGTTGATCCAATGGCCAGGATCTCCACAGTAGAAGCACTCTCCGCGTCTGCGACGAAGATTACCCCGGGTCATGCCAACCTGCATGGGTTCCTCGGTGGAGACCTCAGTGTTGTCCCTGGAAAAGGCCTCTGGCTGGACCACCATCTGAGAACAGAACTGTCGTTCTTGTCGTCTCTCTCTAACTCGTCTGTCAAGTCGGACAACTAGGGTCATCATCTCCTCTAAGGTCTCAGGAATTTGGTAATTGACCAATAGATCTTTTAAATTATCAGATAGACCAGACCTAAACTGACTCTTCAGGGCTGGTTCATTCCATCCTTAGGGGACACACCACCGTCTGAATTGGGTGCAATACTCCTCCGCAGGGAGATGGCCCTGAACCAGTGCCCTAAGAGCTGTCTCGGCTACCAGGGCCCTGTCTGGATCGTCATAGAGGGTACCCAGGGCCTGAAAAAACCCCTCCACAGAAGTTAGACAACTGGCCCCAGGAGGTAACGAAAATGCCCAGTACTGGGGATCACCCTGTAGTAGAGAAATGATAATCCCCACGCGTTGGCTCTCGGGACCGGAGGACACGGGGCGCAAACGGAAGTAGAGTTTGCAATTCTCCTTAAAGGAGAGAAACCTCTTCCGGTCTCCAGAAAAGGGTTCTGGGAGCTTGATCTGGGGTTTAAAATATGGACTGGAGGACAGAGGAGTGGAAGAACCTTGCCCTAACTCACAAGAACGGAGTTTCTCTCCTAGCTCCTGCACCCTCTGTGTCAAGTTAGAGACATGGTCAGTCAGGGTAGTAAGAGGATTCATGATACAGTGGTTATTGGGCCTGTTAATCTGTAACGGTCACGTCCACACACACACATGGGGAAGGGTAGTGACCACTGCGCTCCATCCTCACCCCTGGCCCTGCCTACTTGCATCACGAGTCCTGATGACAGGGGACAACTGGATGGCAGTCCCTAACTTAGGATATATGCAGGGAAGACAGACAAGACAAAATACGGAACATGAACGGACCGGGTCAGAACCAAGAGAGCTACGCAGTTCAACGGATAAAGCAAAGAATGGTCAGGAGAAGCCGGGGTCAAATACCAGGAGAGTAGCGAAGTACAAGAGGAGTCCTAAGAGAGTAGTCAGGTGGGAGCCGAGGTCACAATACCAGGATGTATGCGCAGTACAGGAGGAGCAGGCAGAGGATCGTCAGGGAACAGGATCAGGTAAATATTCAGTAGTCCAACAAATAGCCAGGAACTTAGAAATTAACAGGCAACCTGTAGCCAGCAGGCTGTCTGTATTTATAGTGGGGAGTGAGGGTCATGTGACGTGGCCAGCGTCACATGACCGACAGACCAACTAGTCGAGCGCCGAGTGATCAGCTCGGCGCTCAAGGCAGACTAGGAGCAGGGAGCCACCCAGCTAGTAAAGCCGCCCTGGGAATGAGGTCAGACACAGAACCTCATTCCAAAAGCTAAGCAACAGTTCTGCGGGCAATGGGGGACCGAGTGCACCTTCGGAACCCCGTGACACTTATAATATACTTTCTAACATAGAAAGTATATTATAGTGCATTTTTATTATGCAGCAGTTGTTTTCAGTTCTGCTGCGATACCGCAGGTATATAGAGGGACAAACGCTATTGGAAAAACTAATTGCAACGGGTGTGATATACCTGTTGCCCAAAAAAAAATGATTGAGGGGTGTGATATACCTTCTTCCACAAAATACTGTAGGGATTTGCTCTGGTAGGCAGGGTAAGCGGACGCAGTACAGAGGCAAGAACACGGTAGTAAAGCAAAAAGTTCAGTGTTTATTCACAGCCAAGGAAAAACATAACACCACAGGAATTCCTCGTGTTATTTCACACGGCCAAAGTCCACAGAACTCAAAACAAACACGTCACCTGGATATCCACAGCAGGCTTTAGGGCGCCTGGCTTCCAGCTGGTGGCTCTCATGCAGCTCCGAGAGACACAGAGCCTTCACAGCTCCACTTTCACTTGGAAGAACATACCACACCCAGCTGAGCTGCTGGCTGGGTTTTTAAATCCCAGCCCAAAACCCGGCCTGGACGTGGGGAACAGCCACCCACCCTGCTCTTTGGCTGCTCCCAATAAGAACCGGCCCGGATCGGCTTTTCAGCCACACTAAGAATAAACAGTGTCAGCAAGCACTAGCTGCGGCTGACACATAAAATAACCGGTTCTTATCTCACCGAGGCCAGGAACCTCGGTGACACGTACCTTCCGTCAATGACGGACCCTTGCGCCTTCCTACATACCTCCCCCTTTGTTCAACCCTGAGGGGGTGAACAAACGCCAGACAGTGTACTCGGGACAGAGCATCCGCGTTTCCCTGTAACCGGCCTGCCCTGTGTTCTACTGTGAACTTAAAGTTTTGCAGCGATAAGAACCACCTGGTGACCCGAGCATTCCTCTCTTTGGCCTGGCTCATCCACTTGAGAGGGGAGTGATCGGTCACCAGACGGAATTTCTTCCCCAACAGATAATAGCGGAGAGACTCGAGTGCCCACTTTATGGCCAGGCACTCTCTCTCCACTATTCTGTACCGGGTCTATGCTGGAGTGAGCTTACGGCTGAGGAAGACAATGGGATGCTCCTCCCCGTTGACTTTCTGAGACAGTACCGCACTGAGGCCCACTTTGGAGGCATCAGTCTGGACCACAAAATCCCTCTTGAAGTCGGGCGTCACCAAAACCGGGGACCCACATAGGGCCGGCTTCAAAGTGGAGAAAGCCTCTTCTGCCTGGTCATTCCAGTGGACTATCACGGACTTCCGTCCCTTTAAAAGCACTGTCAACGGAGCCGCTAAAGTGGCAAAATGAGGAACAAACCTCATGTAATAGCCCACCATTCCCAGGAATGACCTTACTTGTCTAGAGGTGGCAGGTCGGGGCCAATTCCGTATCGCCTCTATTTTGCTCACTTGGGGTTTAATGACTTCGCGCCCAATGACATACCCAAGGTATTTAGTCTCCTCTAACCCTATTGCACATTTCTTTGGTTTAGCTGTTAGTCCCGCCTTTCGAAGGGAGTCCACTACGGCCTGTACTTTAGGTAGGTGACTTTCCCAGTCGGTGCTATGGACAACGATATCGCCCAGGTACGCCGAAGCGTATCGACGATGTGGACAGAGTACAATATCCATTAGCCTTTGAAACGTGGCGGGAGCGCCATGTAGACCAAAGGGTAATACCTTGTACTGATACAGCCCCTCTGGCGTGACAAAAGTCGTTTTTTCTTTGAATCACTGAGAAAAATGCACCAAAAGGATATGCCACTGACTATACTAGCTGGTCATACAAGCAGATATTAAAAGCTGAGACTTTCGCCAATATATTCCTGTCAGGAAAATATCGGAGCCCATCATTGCACCACGTCACGGTCACTCAGCATGGCAAAGGGTCCTACCACTACGCTAACTGTGGTGTGAACACGGTCTGAAGGTGATGTAATCCAGCTCACAGCCCAGCCTGCACACAAATGCCTAGCAGGACAGCCAGTGCAATGTGAACAAAGCAAGGCTGTGAGCCCCACCCATATCAGACCATGTGATGGAGGATTCCAGGTGCAAAGGAATGTTCAATTGCCAGATGAAGGCACATTCAAGACATATAAAACAAAATCACTGTAGAATTGCAGTGGCCAATATGGCGGAACTGCTCAAACCCCAAACACTGTAGCTAGTATAGTCAGTGGCATATCCTTTTGGTGCATTTTTCTCAGTGATTTATATAATTGTATTTTCATCCACACGATGCTCTGGCTTGTGCAGGATGCTTTTGTGGTGCATGTGGACCGCGCTGGCGTCCTCCTTTGTACGCATTAATTGCTCGGGATGGTCGGTTGCTGCGGTCCACATGCGGTGGGACTGCTCCCCCAATGAGAAACACGCTACAGTGTTTGGGGTTTGAGCAGCTCCTCCATATCTGCCACGATATGTCTGTGGTTTACATGCGATGGGACTGCTCACCCAATGAGAAACACGCTACAGTGTTTGGGGTTTGAGCAGTTCCGCCATATTGGCCACTGCAATTCTACAGTGATTCCGTTTTTTCTTTGGCAGCCACTTCCCTTGCATCACAATTAGGAGCCGGAATCTCCTGTCCAAGAAAGCCCGGCCGTGGACTGTCTTCCGTACAGGTTTCCCTATCCTTCCAAGGTTTTAGCAAATTAACATGGTAAACCTGCTCCGGCTTTCACCTCCCCGGCTGGTGTACTTTGTAATTTACCTCTCCTATTTTTTCACGTACCTCGTAGGGCCCCTGTCACCTGGCTAGGAACTTACTGTCCACTGTCGGCACCAGAACCAAAACCCGATCACCCGGGTTAAAGTTCCGGACCCGAGCCTGCCGATTATAGATCCGACTCTGGGCTCGCTGAGCGGCCTCCATATGTTCTCTGACAAGAGGCAAAACGGTCTCTATCCGCTGTTGCATCTTGGTAACATATTCCAGGACCCTTTTATGCGGAGTGGGTTGTTGTTCCCATGCCTCTTTGGCTACGTCCAACAAGCCACGAGGATGTCTGCCATATAGCAATTCGAAGAGCGAGAACCCAGTAGAGGCCTGGGGCACCTCTCACACTGCGAACATGAGATAGGGCAGAAGAAGGTCCCAATCCTTTCCATCTTTGGTCACCACCCTTTTTAACATGGTTTATAGAGTTTTATTAAACCTTTCCACTAGTCCATCCGTTTGTGGACGTCCGTAACTGTTTTATACGCAGCAACTTGCAGAGTTCCCTCATGACCTTGGACATAAAAGGGGTCCCCTGGTCAGTCAGGACCTCTTTAGGTAGCCCCACTCAGGAGAACATCTCCATTAGCTCTTTAGCTATAAGTTTTGCAGATGTATGTCGCAGTGGCACTGCCTCCGGGTACCGAGTAGCATAATCAAGGACAACCAAGATGTGTTGGTGTCCCCTGGCGGACTTTGGTACAGGACCTACTAGGTCCATAGCGATTCACTCAAATGGTACATCAATGATCGGGAGGGGTACCAAGGGACTGCGAAAAAGGTGCTAGGGGCTAGTTGCCTGGCAGGTCGGCAAGACTTACAGAACTAGTCCACCTCTTTAAACACACTGGGCCAGTAAAACCGTTGTAGTATCTGGTCCTGTGTTTTCTGCATTCCCAGATCACCCCTGAGAACATGCTGGTGGGCTAACTCTAACACGAGTTTGCGATAAGCCTGAGGCACCACCAACTGTTCAACGGATTCACCTCGCAGCTGATTTACCGATACAACATCTCCTGATGGACCACAAAATGGGGGAACACCGACTCTGCCCCTGGTTGTTTTGGTTCACCATCTATTATTAGCACATTTTCCCAGGCTCGGGACAAGGTTGGATCCCTGTGTTGCGCGGTACCAAAATTATTCCCGGAGACATTGAGGTCTGCCAGCTCAGGCCCCGGCGGCAAGTCCTCCATGTCTCCCACCATTACACTCACCGGGGTTGTCTCCTCCTCTTCCACCGAAGTGGCGGTCACCCCTACCGCGGGACCTTCGGACTCAGGTTCCCAGGGTTCTGGTCTCCCCCCTGAGCCGGGTCATTCTGCTAGGGTTACACCTGTATCATGCGTATCAGTCACTCTCGGAACCGGCCAAAGTGCCGTGAAACCCGGGAAGTCTCTCCTTACTATAAGCTCATAGTGGAGGTGGGTTGCAACAGCCACCTCGTGGATCCACCTGCCGGAAACCGTAGACAGAGACACCATAGCAGTAGGATATTCTTTTAAGTCCCCATGGATACACATGACTCCAACCTTACGGCCGGTGTACTCAGCGGAGCGTACCAGGGAAGCCCTTACCAGGGTCACCAGACTTCCTGAGTCCAACAGAGCCTCCGCTGGAGTGTCTCCCACCTCAACCTAGCACAGGTGGTTCAGAGACTCCGAAGCACCCACTGCACACAGT
This sequence comes from Bufo bufo, assembly GCF_905171765.1. Lineage (NCBI taxonomy): Eukaryota > Metazoa > Chordata > Amphibia > Anura > Bufonidae > Bufo > Bufo bufo. Next base: position 337,367,465 of record NC_053391.1, on the reverse strand, counting down.
TTCCTGCCATATAATGATTGACAGAAGCCACAGTTCGTGTCCATGGGTTCCCCCTGACGTAGACAGTCCGCTCGAACATGGCCTGGCTCTCGACACCACCAGCAGATTATTGGAGAGGGGTCCACAGGGGTTATATCCCAGGCAGGTTTGATGGCCACCGGTTGTTGGGTCTGGGGTGGAGAGTTACGGGATCTGACTGCCCCCTCCCAACAGAACCCCCCTGTAAGTTCCTGGTAGCCTCATAGCGCTCCACCAGGTCGACCATCTCCAGCGCATTCCCTGGGGAGACCTGGCCAATCCATTGCTGGAGAGGGGGTGGCAGAGCCCTCCAGAACCTGTCTGCTAATAACCGGTCCAACATAGCAGTAGGGCTCAACACGTCAGGTTGTAGCCACTTTTGCAACAGGTTAAGCAGGTCATAATACTGGGGTCTCACGGGCTCCGCCGGGTTGAACCCCCACTGATGCACCCACTGGGCCCGGACCAGCACATTCACCCACAGTCTTGCCAAAATCTCCCCCTTTACCTTTGGGTAGTCGGCCGCTTGATCATCAAGCAAGTCGAAAAACACCCGCTGGGACTCTGATGTCAGAAAAGGAGCGACGACCTCAGCCCACTGTTCTTGGGGCAGCTTTTCTCTGGTGGCCACTTTTTCATACATCGCCAGGTAGGTCTCGATGTCGTCTGCGGGGGTCATTTTAGGGATCGCTGCACATACTGCTTTCTGGGCATCGTGTACGCTTGGGGTTGCTCCTGCTGACTGTAACACCATTACATGTTGTAGCAGCAACTGGTTGGTCTCCTGCTGCTGCTTATTAGCCTCGCGTTGTTGCAGGTTAGCCTCCACGAGGGCCTTTATAACAGCCTCCATTTCGTCTCTTGACACCGGTTTGAATCTAGCCGGTTTGATAAATGACATACAACCGTGAGAGAAAAAAAATAAAATTTCGGCGTTCACGCCAGCCTCACTGCGCTTGCCCGCTCCAGTCCACCAATTGTAGGGATTTGCTCTGGTAGGCAGGGTAAGCGGACGCAGTACAGAGGCAAGAACACGGTAGTAAAGCAAAAAGTTCAGTGTTTATTCACAGCCAAGGAAAAACATAACACAAACACTTTGCAGAGTCCTGGTGTTAATTCATACCACAGGAATTCCTCGTGTTATTTCACACGGCCAAAGTCCACAGAACTCAAAACAAACACGTCACCTGGATATCCACAGCAGGCTTTAGGGCGCCTGGCTTCCAGCTGGTGGCTCTCATGCAGCTCCCAGAGACACAGAGCCTTCACAGCTCCACTTTCACTTGGAGGAACATACCACGCCCAGCTGAGCTGCTGGCTGGGTTTTTAAATCCCAGCCCAAAACCCGGCCTGGACGTGGGGAACAGCCACCCACCCTGCTCTTTGGCTGCTCCCAATAAGAACCGGCCCGGATCGGCTTTTCAGCCACACTAAGAATAAACAGTGTCAACAAGCACTAGCTGCGGCTGAAACATAAAATAACCGGTTCTTATCTCACCGAGGCCAGGAACCTCGGTGACACGTGCCTTCCGTCAATGACGGACCCTTGCGCCTTCCTACAATACTGATTGAGGGCTGCGATATACCTGTTGCCCCAAAGAAACAGGCTGGTGTGATATAACTATTGTGTCAAAAAAAAAAATTGAGGGGTGTGATATACCTGCTTCCACAAAATACTGATTAAGGGGTTTGATATACCTGTTTCCACCAAATATTGATTGAGGCTTGCAAGATACCTGCTTCCACAAAATACTGAATAATGGGTTTGATATACAGTACAGACCAAAAGTTTGGACACACCTTCTCATTCAAAGAGTTTTCTTTATTTTCATGACTATGAAGGCATCAAAACTATGAATTAACACATGTGGAATTATATACATAACAAACAAGTGTGACACAACTGAAAATATGTCCTATTCTAGGTTCTTCAAAGTAGCCACCTTTTGCTTTGATTACTGCTTTGCACACTCTTGGCATTCTCTTGATGAGCTTCAAGAGGTAGTCCCCTGAAATGGTCTTCCAACAGTCTTGAAGGAGTTCCCAGAGATGCTTAGCACTTGTTGGCCCTTTTGCCTTCACTCTGCGGTCCAGCTCACCCCAAACCATCTCGATTGGGTTCACGTCCGGTGACTGTGGAGGCCAGGTCATCTAGTGCAGCACCCCATCACTCTCCTTCAAGGTCAAATAGCCCTTACTTTCAAAGTTTTCCCAATTTTTCTGCTGACTGACTGACCTTCATTTCTTAAAGTAATGATGGCCACTCGTTTTTCTTTACTTAGCTGCCTTTTTCTTGCCATAATACAAATTCTAACAGTCTATTCAGTAGGACTATCAGCTGTGTATCCACCTGACTTCTCCTCAACTCCACTGTTGGTCCCAACCCCATTTATAAGGCAAGAAATCCCACTTATTAAACCTGACAGGGCACACCTGTGAAGTGAAAAACATTTCACGGGACTACCTCTTGAAGCTCATCAAGAGAATGCCAAGAGTGTGCAAAGCAGTAATCAAAGCAAAAGGTGGCTACTTTGAAGAACCTAGAATATGACATATTTTCAGTTGTTTCACACTTGTTTGTTATGTATATAACTCCACATGTGTTAATTCATAGTTTTAATGCCTTCAGTGTGAATCTTTAATTTTCATAGTCATGAAAATAAAGAAAACTCTTTGAATGAGAAGGTGTGTCCAAACTTTTGGTCTGTACTGTACCTGTTTCCACCAAATATTGATTGAGGCCTACGATATACCTGCTTCGACAAAATACTGATTAAGGGGTTTGATATACAGTACAGACCAAAAGTTTGGTCACACCTTCTCATTCAAAGAGTTTTCTTTATTTTCATGACTATGAAAATTGTAGATTCACACTGAAGGCATCAAAATTATGAATTAACACATGTGGAATTATATACATAACAGACAAGCGTGAAACAACTGAAAATATGTCATATTCTAGGTTCTTGAAAGTAGCCACCTTTTGCTTTGATTACTGCTTTGCACACTCTTGGCATTCTCTTGATGAGCTTCAAGAGGTAGTCCCCTGAAATGGTTTTCACTTCACAATTGTGCCCTGTCAGGTTTAATAAGTGGGATTTCTTGCCTTATAAATGGGGTTGGGACCATCAGTGGCGTTGAGGAGAAGTCAGGTGGATACACAGCTGATAGTCCTACTGAATAGACTGTTAGAATTTGTATTATGGCAAGAAAAAAGCAGCTAAGTAAAGAAAAACGAGTGGCCATCATTACTTTAAGAAATGAAGGTCAGTCAGTCAGCCGAAAAATTGGGAACATTTTGAAAGTAAGGGCTATTTGACCATGAAGGAGAGTGATGGGGTGCTTCGCCAGATGACCTGGCCTCCACAGTCACCGGACCTGAACCCAATCGAGATGGTTTGGGGTGAGCTGGACCGCAGAGTGAAGGCAAAAGGGCCAACAAGTGCTAAGCATCTCTGGGAACTCCTTCAAGACTGTTGGAAGACCATTTCAGGGGACTACCTCTTGAAGCTCATCAAGAGAATGCCAAGAGTGTGCAAAGCAGTAATCAAAGCAAAAGGTGGCTACTTTGAAGAACCTAGAATATGACATATTTCAGTTGTTTCACACTTGTTTGTTATGTATATAATTCCACATGTGTTAATTCATAGTTTTGATGCCTTCATAGTCATGAAAATAAAGAAAACTCTGAATGAGAAGGTGTGTCCAAACTTTTGGTCTGTACTGTACCTGGTTCCACCAAATATTGATTAAGGCCTGCGATATACCTGCTTTCACAAATACTGCTCTTCTCTAGGGACTTAGGCATAGGGTCATTTTGAAAATGACAGGCAGAGGAAGAGGCAAGCCATTCTGCAGAGGTCGTAGGAGTCGGGCAGGTGCACCAGGCCGGAGCCTAAATGCGAAGTTGGAGAAGGCGCGTGTGATTACTTCAAAGGGCGCACCACAGTTGGTTGAGTGGCTTACTCACCCTTCCACTTCTGCACCCTCCTCTGTATCTGCACCCTCCTCACTCCCTGCTGTGTGCACCCCCAAATACACCACCTCCTCCACCACTACCACCATAGCCCCATTACTCGAGTCAGAGGAATTATTTTCCCATCCATTCCCAGACCTTATAGATGCACAGACATTCTTGACATCGGATGAGGAAGAGGAGGAAGCAATCAGCCCAAGGAGGGAGGTCCCCGCTGTTGCTGCCTACTACGAGATCTCAAATGTCAGTGGTGGTGAAGGTGACGATGATGACGTGTCGATGGACATCACATGGGTGCCCACTAGGGATGAGCGTGAATATTCGAATAGCGAAATATTCGTACGAATATTACAACTTTGTAAATTCGCGAATATTTCAAATATATTAAAATATATTCGTTATAACGAATATTCATTTTTTTCCCATCTGAACCCATTAGTCATATTAGTAATTTACTTTAATATCACTAAATTAGTGCTAGTAATTTAGTATCACAAATTTTGTGATAGTAAAAATTACTACTATCACTAATGGGTTGGTTTGGTAGAATTGTCGAATATAGCGCTATATTCTCTATCTTCGTCTATTCGACCAAGCCAACCCAATAGCATACAGCCCTTATGCGACCTGATTCACTCGCATATGTAATTTGTCGCATAACCTAAACTATCCTACATAAAGAGGGAAATTATAAATCAGTAACGATTCTCATTACTGATTTATAATTTTCCTCTTTATGTACAGCACTATATTAGCTAAATTGCAGTCTATATGTATATATTACGAATATTCAAAAAAACTAAGTTATTGCAATATAGCAAATATTCATAAAATACACATATAGACTGCAATTTAGCTAATATAGTGCTATAATCTTTTTTTTATAGTATAATTTTTTTGTCTCTTCTGAACTTCATTTTTGGAAAAAATTGACACTATAAAAAAAAAATACTACAGCACTATATTAGCTAAATTGCAGTCTATATGTGTATATTACGAATATTTGCTATATTGCTACAACTTAGTTTTTTAGAATATTCGTAATATTCTAAAAATCTAAGATATAGCAATATAGCGAATATTCGTAATATACACATATAGACTGCAATTTAGCTAATATAGTGCTGTATAATTTTTTTTAATAGTGTCAATTTTTTCCAAAAATGAAGTTCAGAAGAGACAAAAAAATTAGACTATAAAAAAAGATTATAGCACTATATTAGCTAAATTATGTGTATTTTACGAATATTCGATATATTGCTATAACTTCGTATTTTAGAATATTCATAATATTCTAAAAATAGAAGTTATAGCAATACAGCAAATATTCGTAAAATACACATATTAGCCAACCAATATGAAAGTTGCCTTAGGCTAGGTCTACACGACGACATTTGTCGCGCGACAATAAGTCGCGCAACAAATAAGGCGCAACATTTGTCGCGCAACATTTTGTTGCACTAATGTCGCGCAACAATTTTTATAATGGCAGTCTATGGTGTCGCACTGCAACATGCAACATGCTGCGACTGCGACGCAACAGTCGCAGAAAAATCCATCTCGTTGGATTTTCTGCGACTGTTGCGTCGCAGTCGCAGCATGTTGCATGTTGCAGTGCGACACCATAGACTGCCATTATAAAAATTGTTGCGCGACATTAGTGCAACAAAATGTTGCGCGACAAATGTCGTCGTGTAGACCTAGCCTTATACAGTTTTACCCCTTAAGGACTCGGGCTGAGTCCTTAAGGGGTAAAACTGTATAAGGCAACTTTCATATTGGTTGGCTAATATGTGTATTTTACGAATATTTCACCTTAAGGACCAGGCCATTTTTTTCAAATCTGACCAGTGTCACTTAAAGTGCTGATATCTTTAAAACGCTTTGACTTATCCAGGCCATTCTGAGACAGTTTTTTTTGTCACATATTGTACTTCACGACACTGGTAAAATGAAGTTAAAAAAAATCATTTTTATTTTTAAAAAAAATAAAATTACCAAAAAATTTAAAAAAAATTGCAAATTTCCAAGTTTCAATTTCTCATCTTCTATAATACATAGTAATACCTTCAAAAATAGTTATCACTTTACATTCCCCATATGTCTACTTCATGTTTGGATCATTTTGGAAATGATATTTTATTTTTTGGGGATGTTACAAGGATTAGAAGTTTAGAAGCAAATCTTGAAATGTTTCAGAAATTTTCAAAAACCCAATTTTTAGGGACCAGTTCAGGTCTGAAGTCACTTTGTGAGGCTTAAATAATAGAAACCACCCAAAAATGACCCAATTCTATAAACTACACCCCTCAAGGTATTCAAAACTGATTTTACAAACTTGTTAACCCTTTAGGTGTTCCACAAGAATTAATGGAAAATAGAGATACAATTTAAAAATTTCACTTTTTTGGCAGATTTTCCATTTAAATTTTTTTTTCCAGTTACAAAGCAAAGATTAACATCCAAACCAAACTCAATATTTATGGCCCTGATTCTGTAGTTTACAGAAACACCCCATATGTGGTCGTAAACCGCTGTATGGGAACATGGCAGGGCGCAGAAGGAAAGGAATGCCATACGGTTTTTGGAAGGCAGGTTTTGCTGGACTGTTTTTTTTTACACCATGTCCCATTTGAAGCCCCCTGATGCACCTCTAGAGTAGAAACTCCATAAAAGTGACCCCATCTAAGAATCTACACCCCTCAAGGTATTTAAAACAGATTCTACAAACGTAGTTAACCCTTTGGGTGTTCCACAAGAGTTATTGGCAAATGGAGATTAAATTTCAGAATTTAAATTTTTGGGCAAATTTTCCATTTTAATAAATTTTTCCTAGTAACAAAGCAAGGGTTAACAGGAAAACAAAACTCAATATTTATGGCCCTGATTCTGTAGTTTACAGAAACACCCCATATGTGGTCGTAAACAGCTGTATGGGCACACGGCAGGGAGCAGAAGGAAAGGAATGCCATACGGTTTTTGGAAGGCAGATTTTGCTGGACTGGTTTTTTTGACACCATGTCCCATTTGAATCCCCCTGATGCACCCCTAGAGTAGAAACTCCAAAAAAGTGGCCCAATTTTAGAAACTACGGGATAGGGTGGCAGTATTGTTGGTACTATTTTAGGGTACATATGATTTTTGGTTGCTCTATATTACACTTTTTGTGAGGCAAGATAACTAGAAATAGCTGTTTTGGCACCGTTTTTATTTTTTGTTATCTACAAAATTCATCTGACAGGTTAGATCATGTGATATTTTTATAGACCAGGTTGGCACGGATGCGGAGATACCTAATATGTATACTTTTTTTTTATTTATGTAAGTTTTACGCAATGATTTCATTTTTGAAGCAAAAAAAATTCATGTTTTAGTGTTTCCATAATCTGAGAGCCATAATTTTTGCTGTTTTTGGGCGATTACCTTGGGCAGGGTATTATTTTTGCGGGATGAGATGACTGTTTTATTGGCACTATTTTGGGGTCTGTGTGACTTTTTGATCGCTTGCTATTACACTTTTTGTGATGTAAGGTGACAAAAAATTGTTTATTTAGCACAGTTTTTATTTTAATTTTTTTGCGGTGTTAATCTGAGGGGTTAGGTCATGTGATATTTTTATAGAGCCGGTCGAAGAAAAAAAAATCATGTTTTAGTGTCTCCATATTCTGAGAGCCATAGTTTTCGGGCGATTATCTTAGGTAGGGGCTCATGTTTTGCGGGATGAGGTGATGGTTAGGTTGGTACTATTTTGGTGGGCAAACGCCTTTTTGATCGCTTGCTGTTGTACTTTTTGTGATGTAAGGTGACAAAAAAATTGTTTATTTAGCACAGTTTTTATTTTTTACGGTTTTCATCTGAGGGGTTAGGTCATGTGATATGTTTATAGAGCCGGTCGATACGGACGCGGCGATACCTAATATGTATTTTTTTTCCCCTATCTTTTACTATTTTTTTTTTTTACTTTATTTGGGGAAAATTAAGTTTTTGTTTATTTTTACTTTAAACTTTTAATTTTTTGGGGGGAAAACTTTATTTTTTCAACTTTTTTTTCACTTTATTTTTTTGTCCCACTTTGGGACTTGAACTTTTGGGGGTATATTCCTTTACAATGCATTCCAATACTTCAGTATTGGAATGCATTGGCTGTATGAGTAATACTGTGTGTATTACTCATACAGCTTCCGGGGCCTGTGAGATCCAGGGGGCTGGATCTCACGGGCTCTTCACCAGAAGGCAGCGCAGATGCCTCAGGAAGGCATTGCGCTGCCTTCCATGCCATTGGGTCCCCCCCACAGCCCCTTGGGGACCCGATGGCACCGCCGCCGCACCAGGTAAAAGCCACAAATCGCCGACACGGGGGGTCACGGGACCCTCCCGCGCATTTAGCCGAGGTGCTTGCTCAATGATTTGAGCAGGCACCTTGTTCCGATCACCGCCCGCCGGGCGGCGGTGATCGGAACAACACATGACGTACCGGTACGTCCATGTGTCCTTAAGGACTCGGGAAACATGCCGTACCGGTACGTCATGTGACCCTAAGGGGTTAAAGAAAATAGCAATACTCAAAAATTTTAATCGCATATTATTCGAGATAAATAAAATAATGGCGAATATTCGATTTCGACGAATATAAGACAAATTATTCAATCGAATATTCGTGAAATATCGCGGAATCGAATATGGCACCTTCCGCTCATCACTAGTGCCCACAAGAGAGGAAGAGGAGGGGAGTTCAGAGGGAGAGACAGAGCAGCAGAGAGCGAGGAGAAGGAGGAGAAGCAGGCAGAGCTTGCAGGGCACAGGAGGCAAACTGCAGACTGCAAATGTATCTGGAGCGAGCCATCCACCATGCATGGTCACTTCTGGCGCTCCCAGGATGTCGGCACATAGCTCCGCAGTGTCTGCTTTTTTTTAACGTGTCAGCTGATGACAATAGTGTTGCAATCTGCAGCCTGTGCTGTCAACACATAAGTCACGGTAAGCCCAACACTCAACTGGGGACGACCGCTTTAAGAAGGCACCTGGCCTCCCATCATCGAGCCTAGTGGGAGCAACGCTGTCAGAACCCACACAGCCACACTCCCAGCGCTCCACGTCCTGCTTCTTCTCCTTCTCCTCTCTCCTCCCATTTGTCCTCCATTCCACCTTCCACCGTGCCGTTGTCGCGTTCATCTGGCAGAAGGCAGGCTTCCGTAGCCCAAATGTTCGAGTGTAAAAAGTTGATGACGCCGGATAACCCTCTTGCCCAACGGCTGACCACTGGCTTGTCGGAACTGCTAGCCTGCCAACTACTGCCATATAAACTGTTGGACTCGGAGGCCTTTAGAAAATTTGTGGCCATTGGCACACCGCAATTGAAGGTCTCAGGAAGGAAATATTTCTCCCAGAAGGGCATCCCAGAGCTATATGGCCATGTTCAGTGGCAAGTGAATATATCTCTGGCACACAGTGTCGGTGCCAAGATACATCTGACCACAGACACGTGGTCTAGCAAACACAGGCAGGGAAGGTAAATAACTTTTACTGCCCATTTGGTGAACCTTCTGACGGCCGTCAAGCATGTAACCCGTGGCTCCCGTGTGGATTTGGTGTTACCCAGGGGTGTTGCTAGGGTCTGAAAACATCCGGGGCACAAGCCCACTGTGTTGAAATTTGCATAATAAGAATTAACATACAAGCCAACGTACTTAAATAACAGATTTTATTCTTCCATATAATATAACTTTCCAATATCTGTTATGTTTCATTTCCTCACCACGGCAGAAATCTTTGCTTGGGCTCTTTAATATTGATGGGAGTGGACCCTGGGCAACCCCACAGATCATCCCCCCACACCCCTTGTACTTGTTCCGCTTATCCGCTACTTGCTGTGCGGGCATGAGTTCAGTCATTTCGGTGCGCAATCCTGCGGCGCGTGATCCCGTGAGACCCGTGACCTCCCGCGGCAGGTCTCTCAGGATCACGCACCGCAGGACGCGATTGCGCACTGAAGTCACTGAACTCATGCTAGCGCAGCCCGCAGGTTGCGGATCAGCAGAACAAGTATAAAGGAGTGTGGGGATGATCTGTTGGGTTGCCCAGGTTTAAGCAATATTAAAGGGCCCTGGAATAGCCAAATAAAAAATAAATGCTACCAGCATAACATTCGGGGCACTGGACAAAAAATCCGCTGCACCCGCCTTTTCCGCTGCACCGTTCAAGCTCCCCAGAACCTATTCGATTTCCCACGTCCTGCACTGCTTTCAGCTCTGCTGTCACCCACCCAGCACTTTGACTACTCCCAATAAGAGCCGTCCCGGATCAGCTATTACAGCCATACTAAGTATCAAGGTGTCAAACAGCAACTGCTGCTGACACAAAAACCGGCTCTTACTCCACCGAGGCCAGGAACCTCGGTGATACGTAATCCACGATTATTCCTTGTACCTTCTTACAGCGCTGAAACAGGGCAAAATGACACACATGCCGTGCATGGCAAACATCCTGAACTTAGTCGTGCAGCGTTTCGTTGCCAAATACCCTGGGGTCCAGGACGTCTTGCGGCAGGCCAGGAAAATCTCTTGCCATTTTAGAAGATCTTACACGACTATGGCTCGCCTTACTGATGTTCAGCGGCGACACCACTTGCTCGTTAGACGTCTGATTTGTGACAGCCCGACGCGCTGGAACTTCACCTTGTATGTGCTTGATAGGCTGCTCCAGGAGCAACGTGCCGTTAACGACTACCTGTGTGAATTCTGCAGCAGGACAGGTTCTGGGGAGCTTGGTTTCTTTTCACTGCGCCAGTGGCTGCTCATGCGCGACACATGCAGCCTTCTGCGGCCATTGGATTAGATCACCAAACTGGTCAGTCGCAGCCAGGGCACAATCAGTGACATCGTACCTTGCGCCTTCTTTCTGGAGCGTGCATTGCATCATGTCATTGATCAAGCCGTCGAGGAGCTGGAGCTGGAAGATGAGTAAGTCGCAATGCTGAATGAATTCCCAGGGGGGCTACTCCATCTGAGACAAGTCAGCAGGAGTCAGAAGAGGAGTCAGAGGAAGATGGTGGCTGGGGGGAGGCGGAGGAGGAGCAAGAAGAGCAGGCTTTGAGGGGGACCCTGGTGTTGTCCGTGGCTTGGGGGAGGAGACCGAGCACGACATTCTCTTGGGCGATGAGCAGGAGCCAGGGTTCTCCACCGTTTCCAATTTAGTGCAAATGGGGGCCTTCATGCTTCAGTGTTTGAAGAGGGACCCCCGTATAAAAAGCATAAAGGGCAAGGACCAGTACTGGGTGGCAACGTACTTAGATCCCGGTACAAACACAAAATAGCGGACATGTTACCAGCGTCACAGAGGGCTGTCAGAATGTAGTATATCCAGGCCTTGCTGTCAGATACCTATCCTACCTCACCTTGCAGAAGAGGGTGGTTTGAAGATGTGTTGGTCACTTCGGATATGAGATCATTCTTGCAGCCAACCCATAGACAGCCGCCCTCCGGATCCAGATTTAGGGAATACCTAGACCGACAGGTGTCCAACTACATCGGGTTAAAGGCTGATGTGGACGCTCTGAGAAGCGAGGAACCCCTGGACTACTGGGTTTGCAGGCTTGACCTGTGTCCCGAGCTGGCACAATTTGCCATGGAACTCTTGGCTTGCCCCTCGTTGAGTGTCCTGTCTGAAAAGACGTTCAGTGCAGGGGGGTATATCGTGACCGATAAGCGCACTCGCCTAGCTCACGACAGTGTGGACTACCTCACATTTCTAAAAATGAATGAGGCATGGATCTCGGAGGAATTCAACACCTGTGACGACCACGTGTAATTGAATTTCCTCATGCCAGCTCACACATATCCGCCAGAAGTCAGAACAAAGAATGGTCCTTGTTTTATGTATATACAGCGGCATAAAAGGCCTTTTTTGTCAGACGAATGCCTAATTTTTGGGGCCTGTAATGGCCTACAGTAAAATTTGCATCCATTGACCGCCTAATGTGCCTCCAGCAACATAATCACAAGTTCTTTTCTGTCAGGAGAATGCCTAATTTTTGGGGCCTGTACTCCAGTGGCCTACAGTAACATTTTTAGAAAGTGACTGCCTAATGTACCTCCAGCCACATCATCACAAGTTCTTTTCTGCCAGGTGAATGCCTAATTTTGGGGGCCTGTACTGGCCTACAGTAAAATTTTTAGAAAGTGACTGCCTAATGTACCTCCAGCCACATAATCACAAGTTCTTTTCTGTCATGTGAATGCCTAATTTTTGGGGCCTGTACTGGGCTACAGTAAAATTTTTATCTAGTGACCGCCTAATGTACCACCAGCCACATAATCACTAGTTCTTTTCCATCAGGTGAATTGTGTAATTTTTGGGGCCTGTACTCCCGGGGCCCAAAATAAAAATTATCTAGGCTCCAGCAGGGCACATTTTTGAGAGTTTCCCTTTGAGACGCATAAAAATGGCTCCTGATTAAAATACATATTTTTTGTGGGAATTTTTGCCAATGACCCCCCCTCTGGTATGTCAGTGTCCATGTTGTGGGACTATTTGTGCACTTCTAGTAAGTATTTGGTGTCTGCAAATATGACCTGAATGTTTTTCAGTTTCGCCTTCCATTAAAGTCAATAGGGCCCGCCGCGAACATTTGATCGTGAAAGCGTGTTCGCGAATTGTCCTGGCCAATGTTTGTCCATCACTAATTGACATCTTACAGTCAGATGACCACTAGATAGCTATGCTTTTACACCTTTGCTATCTTGCCTCTGTTGCTGTCTGCCCGCATTCCTGCCTACTATCATATTGCCTGCCATCATGTTCTGTACTGCTGCTGCTGCCTCCATCATGCTACTGCCATCATCATTCCATTGTTTCTGCCTGTACTAAAAGGCTGCTACTGCTGCCTCCATTATGCCACTGCTGCCATTATTACCATAGCTGCTGCCAGCCTACCAACATGTTCCATATGGCTGCAGCTGCGTGCTTGCTTACATGTACCATATGGCTTCTTCTGTCACTATCACCTCAGCAGCTACTCCTCAATGCTAATCCCCTAATATTACCTCTATTAATGCTACACATCTGCCACTACTACCAATACTACTACTACCACCCATATACAGCCAATCTACTGCCTTGTATGTTCCACAAGCTTCTATCCCACCCTTTCCACATTAACACAGGGTTGTCAACCGTTCAGAAACTGACTTTTTTCCTGTGTCTCTGAAAAAAAATAGATGGGTCTGTGATTTTTTTGAGGCTGGTGCTTTTCTAATTTCTGTAAAAAAAATGTTGACTGGCCATGATTTTGGGATAACTTGTCCAGAAAAAAAGAAAAATTCTAGATGGCAACCCTGCATTCACACTGTACTGCTGCTGCTCTCAATTAAAAGGGAATATTTTTCTATGCTCATTCACAACCTTTTCTTCTGACAATTAACACTAATCCCATAAAAAACAAAAAATAAGGGGGCGGAGCCTGACCGAGCAGCAAGACGGACGCCTGAGCTTTAGCTTCCGTCACACAAGCCAGCATCCAGCCTAATCCTGCAGTCTAAAGAACCCCACCATGGTCAAAATCGGGGACCATCTGAAACCCAGCAGGTCCAAGAAGAATCAATCTGAAATAGAACAGTAACTGAAAAAGAAGCCAGCAGCTTCTCTGGTGCACATGCCCAAGATGGAGCCGGGCCCTCAACATGACTTAAACGCACATGCAGACTCAGATGCGGAGAGCTCAGTGGAGTTAGGAGACGAGGTAAAGTTACCCGGCACCTTATCCTTCTCCAATAAATATTTCAAACCATCCCTGGCTGTGGCCTGGCGCCTGTCATGAGAGAATTAGCAGACATTAAGATCGATATGCTGCAAATTGGTCATAGAGTGGAAGTGTTAGAGACTAATCAAGCCATGCAAGTGGCACATAGTGAGTCCATAGCAGCTAACATGGCCGCCCAGAATGAGGCTATCTCCACAGCATTTATGCTGATAGAGGATCAAGAAAAAAGGAGCCGCCACAAGAATGTATGTGTTAAGAGTCTACCAGAAACTGTGACTCATGAGTGAGGCCATGATGCAGATGTTTGGTAGTATTCTAGGTGAGGGCAGGGCAAGATCTTTTGTTATAGAAGGGGTACACCGGTCCCTGAGACCATTACCGAAAGAAGGAGAGCCTCAAGGGATGTTGTATGTGGGCTCCTTAACTTTGTAGATACTGCAGCAAATTTGAAAGGAGCCAAAGAGCATGGGAAGCTGAACCATGATGGTCACCCTAAAGCATTATATCAAGATGTCGCCACCTCCACGCTTGTGGTGACTACTGAAGCCTCTCTGCGACTACCTGAGATCCCAGAAGACTTTGGACCATTGGCTCTTTACTTTTGGATTGCAGTTCTCCATAGAGGGCAAACGATGCACCATCAAGACACCGGAAGACCTAACCTCTATATGGCCACTAATTAATATGGATCCTTTGGACACTCCATCGTGGCTGCCGCAGACCCTACAACTTCCTCAGATTCCTCTATTGCCGAAGACAGCTCCATGGTCCGTGGTCTGCAGAGTCAAGTCTCCGAGATCCAGAAAAGCCACATGATGAACTGACTTTCACAGATGATGCCGACGTCCCTCATCCTTGTTTGGACTTCCTCTTATCTCTTCTCTTCCCTTTCTCTTTTATTTTTATATTATTTCTTTTAGGACTTTATCAGCCTCTCTTCCTTTCTAGTGTCTTTTAGTAGACACAGGGGACGGCATGTCTCCTGCTGCGAATCCCTGGGACACCTTCCAGGGACAAAAGTCACTCTGTTGCCAATGCCATGGATCTTATCTAGGTGATGTCAGTTATATCTTAGTATGTTCTAGGCTTCTGCCTTGCTCGCAGTATTGCGATATCCATTTGTACTGGATGCTGGCTTGGGGTGTCAGTTCAGGAATGAACAGTACTAGTCCTCCTGCCACCACAATCACTCTCCTCGCCACGAAAGTTTGAGGAAATAACTCAATAATCATACTTTAATGCTATATAATTGCACTAGCCTTGTTACATGTTATTCCTATGGTTGTTGAAATGTTAGTAGTTTTCTTTTTACATGCTCTTCAGACGTGCTATGTCAGGTGTGCACAGACAGCAAGTGTATTGTCCACGCTAACATTTAAATATTGTAGCTGACATTACCTTAAAGGGATCGTCTCACTTCAGTAAGTGGCATTGATCATGTAGAGAAAGTTAATACAAGCCACTTACTAATATATTGTTATTATACATATTGCTTCCTTTGCTGGCTGGATTAATTTTTATATCACAATATACACTGCTCATTTCCATGTTTACAGACCACCCTGCAATCAATCAGTGGTGGTCGTGGTTGTTCAGTATAGGAAAAAGCACTAGCCTATGTGCGTTCCCATGGTCCCGGCCACCAGAGAGGCTGATGCTTTTTCCTATAGTGTGAAAGCGTTCAGTGTCCTATTTCATTACCAAAAGGAAAAAAATATACGCACTTCACTGTTGCATTTATTTGTGGTGAAAGACTTTAGTGGCCTATTTTGGTAGAGAAAGAAAAATATATATGCACTACACTGGTGCATTTATTTCTGGCAAAAGCGTTTAGTGGCCAATTTTAGTACAGAAAGAAAAAAATATACACACTTCACTGTTGCAGTTATTTGTGGCGAAAGCGTTTAGTGGCCTATTTTAGTACAGAAAGAAAAATATATTCTCAGTTCACGTCGGCAGTTATATGTGTTGAAAGCATTTAGTGGCCTATTTCAGTACAAAAAGAAAAATATTTTCTCAATTTACGCTGGCGGTTATATGTGTTATTTTGTATTTCAGTACAAAAAGAAAAGTATATTCTCAGTTCACTTTTGCGGTTATTTGTATTGAAAGCATTTAGTGGCCTATTTCAGGAGAAACATATATTCTCAGTTCACGTCGAGCATTATATGTATTGAAAGCATTTAGTGGCCTATTTCAGTACAAAAAGAAATATATATTCTCAGTTCACGTCGGCAATTATATGTGTTGAAAGCATTTAGTGGCCTATTTCATTACAAAAAGAAAAATATATTCTCAGTTAATGTCGGCGGTTATATGTTGAAATTGTTTAATGGCTTATTTCAGTTCACTTCGGCGGTTATATGTGTTGAAAGCGTTTAATGGCATATTTCAGTACAAAAAGAAAAAAAATATTCTCAGTTCACGTCGGCAGTTATATGTGTTGAAAGCGTTTAGTGGCCTATTTCAGTACAAAAAGAAAACTATATTCTCCGTTCACGTTGGCTGTTATATGTGTTATTTTGTATTTCAGTACAAAAAGAAAAATATATTCTCAGTTCACTTCGACGGTTATTTGTATTGAAAGCATTTAGTGGCCTATTTCAGTACAAAAATAAACATATATTCTCAGTTCACATTGGGCATTATATGTGTTGAAAGCATTTAGTGGCCTATTTCATTACAAAAAGAAAAATATATTCTCAGTTAATTTCGGCAGTTATATGTTGAAATTGTTTAATGGCCTATTTCAGTACAAAAAGAAAAATTATATTCTCAGTTCACGTCAGCGGTTATATGTGTTGAAAGCGTTTAGTGGCCTATTTCAGTACAAAAAGAAAAATATATTCTCAGTTCACGTTGGTGGTTATATGTGTTGAAAGCATGACTGGGAATCAGCAGTGTGGCAGCAGTGGGAGGTCGGGAGCCAAACGTGCCCGGGGCAGACCACCTGCTTTGCAGCAGCCTTCCTGCCCGGTAAGTAGTGGTGCAGGAGTTCGCAGAAGCAACGTCGGTAGCAGTCTGTCAGTGCGGACTGTGGGGGGGAAAATCACCTACTCGGCGGTGTGGCAGTTTTTTGTTAAGCCGCCATATGTAGAATATGTGGGCAGAAGGTGAAGCGTGGCCAGGGTGCCAATGTTGGCACCACAGCCCTGCGTCAACATATGCAGCATCACCATATGTGGTATCCTGATGCTGCTGTTGCTACTGCCATCTCCACACTATGTCACCTTGCCACTCTGTGGTTTCCTCCTGATGCTGCTGCTACTGCCATCTCCACACTATGTCACCTTGCCACTCTGTGGTATCCTCCTGATGCTACTGCTGTTGCCACCTTTATACTGTCATTGGGCCACTCTGTGGTCTCCTCATGCTCCCACCAACTCTAGACTGTGTCATTGTGCCACTCGGTGGCCTCCTCATACTGCTTCTGCTGCCGCCACCTCCACACTCTGTGATTTTGCCACTCTGTGGCCTCCTCCTGATGCTACTGCTGTTGCCACCTTTATACTGTCATTGGGCCACTCTGTGGTCTCCTCATGCTCCCACCAACTCTAGACTGTGTCATTGTGCCACTCGGTGGCCTCCTCATACTGCTTCTGCTGCCGCCACCTCCACACTCTGTGATTTTGCCACTCTGTGGCCTCCTCCTGATGCTGCTGCCACCTCCACACTGTCATTGGGCCACTCTGTGGTCTACTTATGCTGCCGCCAACTCTAGACTGTGTCATTGTGCCACTCGGTGGCCTCCTTATACTGCTTCTGCTGCTGCCACCTCCACATTCTCTCATTGTGCCACTCGGTGGCCTCCTCATACTCCTTCCAACTCCAGACTTGGTCATTGTACCACTCGGTGGCCTCCTCATACTGCTGCCAACTCCAGACTTGGTCATTGTACCACTCGGTGGCCAACTCATTCTGCTGCCATCTCCAGACTCAGTCATTGTGCCACTCAGTGGCCTCCTCATACTGGTGCCAACTCCAGACTCTGTCAGTGTGCCACTCTGTGGCCTCCTGATGCTCCTGCCACCTTCAAACTCTGTCATTGTGCCACTCTGTGGCCTCCTGATGCTCCCGCCACCTTCAGACTCTGTCATTGTGCCACTCAGTGGCCTTCTTATGCTGCTGCCACCTCCACAATTTCTTGTTGTCGTGCTACTCTGGCCTCCTCATGCTGCTGACACCTCCACACTTTGTCTTCGTGCCATTCTGTGGCCTCCTCATGCTGCTTCCACCTCACCACTATGTCATAGGTCCACTCTGTGTACTTCTCATGCTGTTCCCACCCTCCACACTTCATGACTGGGCCACTATTTAGCATTTTGGCCTGGCTGACA
This sequence comes from Bufo bufo, assembly GCF_905171765.1. Classification (NCBI taxonomy): domain Eukaryota; kingdom Metazoa; phylum Chordata; class Amphibia; order Anura; family Bufonidae; genus Bufo; species Bufo bufo. The sequence continues at coordinate 337,349,377 of NC_053391.1, read as the reverse complement.
TCATGATTTATTTGACCTTTCTTCTTATCTATCAGAAGGAAGATAAAATGAGATGTACAACGGATCCTGTCTGTGTAGCAGCTTTAAGGCCTGTATGGTCCCATCAAAATTGGCTCATGATTTGATAGCCAAAAGCAAGAGTGGGTACAAAATACAGAAGACATGCAAATATTCCATTCACATGTCATCTGTTTTAGATCCACTCCTGTTTTTTTTGGGCATTAGCAATACTGATGAATTTTTGAGCAAATGCTGACAGAGTGAAGGCGTATGCTCCACAGACAGGATATTTTTTTGTTTTGTTTTGTTTTTCTGACGGATCAGAGGAAGTGCAAATTAATCAGAGACGTCAACACAAACTTACTGCTGAAACCCTCTCTACTCTGTCAGGGGGGCTCTACTTGTATACGCGTTTAATAGAACAGGTTCTGTAGACATCTATGTGGAATCAGCTGGCGATGGTGTAAAAGGAGTGCGCTTCTTCTTGGCGCTAACATCGACCTGTAAGGCTGAGTTCATACTTGAGTTATTTGGTCAGTTTTGGCCCCGTAACTGCCCTAATAAGTGAAGTGAGCAACGCCTGTCATCTGCATGTCATACGGACTCACAATATTATTTCACTATCAAAGCAGACTCCCTATACGTGTTACTACAAGGCACAGTGTTCTACACTACTATAAAGGCTCTCAGGAGCCAGGAAATAGCAGTTTTTTGTATGTAATTCGCAGCGAATATATTCGGATCAAACCAAATTTTTCCCGAAAAATTTGGCGAACCGGCGAATCAAATTTTTAAAAAATTGACTCATCTCTAAACATAAGCTGATTCAGGGTTTACAGGTGGGAGATGTAATACACCAGAATGCAGCTTTTGCAGATGACCTGCTAATACTGATTACTAGCCCGGATATAGCCTTCCTACATATTATTGAATTATTCGAAGAGTTCAGGAGACTCTCCAACTTCAAAGTCAACTACACTAAATTGGATGCCCTCATTATTTCCACTCCTCCAGTGGAAGTGGACAAGTTGAGAAAGTCAATGCCCTTTAAATGACAGTCGTCCCAACTGAAATTCCTAGGAATCTACCTAACTAAAGACCCATCGCTCCTTAATGGGGAAAACTATCCACCGCTAATTCGAGAGATTAAACAATGCTATCCTCCCTTTCTATTCCTTATGTTTTCTGGATGGGGCACAAGAATTTATTACACACATATGTCATGCCCAAATTATTATATACAGTATGCTCTAGATGGTGCCCATTTTTCTCAGCCAGTCATTCTTTTTCATGGTCAGATCCATCTTCTCTTTCTTGTGGCAGAAAAGGAAACCCAGGATAGCATATGAAACTCTCACCCTGCCTCAATTCATTGGTGGATTTGGTTTTCCAGACATTCTGACTTACTACAAAGCTATTCAGTTGAAGAATTGGGTCTCCTTGTGTGTCACTGACATTGGCACTTTGGGAGTGGACATCGAGCATGCTGCACTAGGATATCAACAACTGGCTATCCTTTGGGGCATGACTGTGCCCAAGATCGTGATATTTGGGTTGACAAAAGGAATTTACTCTCCTTTTCGATCCCTTAGCAACAGCTCCCCCCACTGTCTCGTCTTCCAACCTCTTTCCCTGCCCAGTTAATCCCGTACTATATCCTCGCTTCCCGCACCCACGCTCTAAGCTTCTGGGTTAGGTTAAAGGATAAATCAGTTGAGGACCTCCTAACAGAAATAGGCTCTGCAGAGAATGTTTTGCCTTACTGATCTACAACACCCCAATCAGCTAACTTTCTAGAAAAACACGAGCTCTTCCACTCCCTTTCTGCTATATTTTCAGCAAGAAAGGACCTGGGAGAACCCACCTGGTTCGAAAAGTCCTTAAATCTTTTACCCACCCATAGTAGTAAGGGGGTATATGTTTCGTCAAACTGTAAAGTGACAGGTACCACGCCCCCTTTTATACAGATACCCTCGCGCCTTTTATATTGCTTTTGATATTAAATTTATATTGCTTTTGATATTAAATTTATAGTGCTTGATATTAAATTTATAGTGCTTGATATTAAATTTATATTGCTTGATATTAAATTTATAGTGCTTGATATTAAAATTTATATTGCTTCTCAGATTCATGACATCTTAATACAGATGGTGACATCCTCCCAGACATTCTTCTCAGATTACTGCTAATGCCCGGCAGTTTACAAATGAAGACAAAAGCCTACTGTAAGCAGGATGTTGAGGTTTTTGAGAGATTCCTGACAGCTTACTACTGCCTGGCAGTTTACAAATGAAAATATGACATCTTACTACAGATTTTGAAATCTAATGTCCAACAGTTACAAATTAAAACAAAAGCACATCTGTTTAAAGCATGGCTTTATACTGCAAAGGTTATGACATCTTACTACAGATGGTGACATCTAATGTCCAGCAGTTTCCAAATGAAGACAAAAGCACATGGCTTTTGATATAAAAGCCACCCACTTTGATATGAATTTATATCAAATTATACAGGTTTATAAGTTTCATTTTGATAAAATCCTATTTTGATAACATGCCTAGTTTCATAAACTTCATTTTTATAAAAATCCTTTTTTTTAATCCTATTTTGATAAAATCTTTTTGATAAGCCCATTAATAACATTTTGATAAGCTTTTGATATAAAATTAAGATTCGGACATAAAATGGCCTATAATAAACATATATAAATTCTTATAAAACATAATCTAACTATTTGAGAGACATCAACTAATGAATATGCTAATAGTTGCCACATGGTATGGTTTACAACAGGACCCGCCTATATAAACAGGACACAGTCTGTGCAGGGCTAGCACAGAGATACATATGCAAGGACAGGCATAGGTCACCAAGACATTAAACACCTCAAAAGGTAAGCACCATTTGTCTGTTATACTTTTAAATCTTTCACTATTTATTGAATTTGACTTATGTTATCTGTATCTATGTAACTGTGCTTATTTATAGGGCGTAATGCGCCACTAGCTAAATGTCTTTTCTTTTACAGCATACAAATGTTGCTATATTTTAACTAGCAATATACAATTTGTTTAGATGGATTCTTACCAAAATTTATGGGGAGACGACATTATCCCCGATGCGCAGCTGCTTATTGCGGCCGACGATTTTTATGAGTCGTACATGAGCGGTGGTGGGGCCCAACTGCTTTCAGACGAGGCGCACAGTATGGCTATAGCTCATACTGACATTTCAAACGAACCTGATTACAATCCAACGACTCCTTGCCTGATCGGTAAGTATAACCATCTTATGCTTTTATTACATATATAGTTTTTGCACTAGTTATATTTCATACACGTTTATTACAGACAATCAAATCCGAGACATTTTAAGAATTGTGAACGGAAATGTTGATACTGAAAATACAAAACATTCAAACATGGCAGTTACTAGCAACAACAATTCTGACGATCTAAAGGAGAACGATCTGGCGCGAGTTATCGATCTCACAACCCCAGGGCGACCTGAATTGAAACAGGCGACCCGGCTAGCCATAACACATAAGGCTCGATGGACGTCTTTGATGTTGTCGGTTTTAAACATTATCTATATTTCTAATACACTTTTTTAAAACGCAGCACTGAAAAGAAAAGTGTATACAATTGACGACATCGCGACACTCGCCGATGATTCCCTACAAAAGCGTTGCAAGCGGAAGAAAAAGAGCGTAAGGACCAAAACGCCTTGCTGCTGTAATATATTTAAACATTGTCTATAAGTCTAATGCTTTTTTTTAAATGCAGCGCTGAAAAGAAAAATGGCCACGACCGGTGACTCCAAAGCGGCATCAAAGAAATCTAACACAACGGGTAAGGCTCCCTCTACATCCGATCAAACAACAATGTCTATAACTTTTAAGCGTGTATAAACAATGCTGTTTAATCAAACCTTGTAATTTTAAAGTTTTTCAGATGCCTGGTAGTAACGCAAGTGTCAACAGAACTGCTTCATTCCCAGAACCACCAGAGCCGTGCACCAGCGCTCGCGACAGTTGGCGGTCTGAAAATCCAGCAATGTCGTTTATCCCCTGTCCTGATGCCTGTAAGTTAATATTACGCGGCGCTCTGCTTTAATTAGCACGCTTGAAGTTCTTAATATTTACATCTTGCTGCTTGTCTTTACATTTTTTATAAAAGTTGTAATGACATATCTAGCTATCTATCTATCTTTCGCGTTGAGCTGTTTTAATTAGTGCGCTTGAAATTCTTAATACTTATATCTTAATGATTGTCTTTAAATTTCAGCCAAAAGAAAAGAAAAAAAACTAATCCCACGTCGTTAAAGAGAGACGACGATCAACCACAAAACATCATCAGAAACAGTTTACACCGATAGCTGGAATTCTAACAACGCCGCAGCCGGTTCTGCAGAGTGGTGAGCCAACCAGCGTAATAAATGATATTATTACAGCTTTATGCGACATAACACCAATACCCAATACACAAGATGTAATACCTTGTAAAAAGTGCATCACATTTGATACGCCAGACACATGCAGCAACGTACAACAGATAAGCAAACCCCAACAGCGATACGTGCCTCTTGTCCATTCCTGTTATTGCCGGGGTGGAGAGACGCGTTGAGGGATATCGCGAAATGTAACGACAAAATGGCACACGTGGCGATGTATTTAAAATGTTACGTTAAAGCGTTGAACAGTCCCAACAAAATTACTGCGGGGCAAATACATGCTACGCGTAACAAATACACACGACTGATTACGCATCTTGACACTCTTGAAAAAGAGCTGCTAGACAGAGACTGACTAGTGATGACTGGTGGAGGTGGACAACCTTTTAAAAGCGCAAAAACAACTGTAAGTGCTAGGGTTAGAAAGTTAAAACAGGCTATAAAAATCTGTTTTTCAGTTAAACATTCTAAAGTAGCTAGAGAAAAAAGGCGTCGCCGGCGTAAAAATGCGCCGCCAGCGCGTCCGAACAAAATAGCTATCATAAAAAGACAGGAATGTCGTAACAAGACTGGTGCATCAGCTCGTCTAAATGCTGGACAAACACATCAGCAATCGCAGACCGCGCAAGCGGAGCACAGTCGTCCAAACAGCTCGCACACTAACAGACCTTCAAATACGCAATCAAAGCGTATTCAGTCAGGCGACCCACAAAATGACGACATGACCTATAACACGGATGTTACAGACGAACCCCCTGAACCACAGAACATTAGATCTGTTTATATAGAACGTGTATACCATCAACAGCGTGACTTAGCGAATTTTAATAGTACCATGTACACGGAACACTTCAGATTCGCTAACCTCGAATCCATTCACTCATTTGTTGACGCTCTTGATGCAATACACGCTTCTATACAGACATTGTTAGATATGGTTTTACGGGACGCCGATCCGGGTGATTTCATACAATTGCGTTTAGACGGCGGCAAAACGTTTGATTCGATATTTTTCTAAAAGGTATTCTAGAGATGGATTTAGAGCCGAAACATTTTTGGACAATATCGCTAACGCTTTACAGAGTAACGCGGAGTGCATAGCCGGTAATACACTTAAACTAATTGTCATCATTGTCAGGTGTCGACGTGGTGGGGTCAGAAGGCGTTTGGGCGGTATCGCGTATAGTCGGATTATTGATCGTAAAAAACATTTATACGATTTTAATAATTGCGATAATAACGTCTGCCTGGCCGCTAGTGTTTAAGCTATTTTGGAGAGTGGTGCTTTGAGCGACGTCGCATTGTTAGAGAAAGCTCGACAACTGCATAGAGACGTGTCTTTTACTGACGTTGCTGAATTTGAAAAAAAATTAAACATCACAATAAAAATTTTGTACCACAAGAGGGGTCAGTGGCGTTATTATCACACAGCCCGCACATATAAATAAAAGACCGCCTATATATTGCACCATGAAAAGCATTATTATGGCATAAAAAATCGAAAAGCTTTTATCGGTTTCGATTATTTTTGCGACGTTTGTTGCACTGTATACAAACATAAATATCGACACGGGTGTATGCAGTTTTGTAAAGCGTGCCAGAGACCGAATTGTGTTGAGCAGTCTAATACACGTTGCCCGATATGTAGGACGTATTGTCGTTCAGAGGATTGTTTTGAAACACATAGAAACCTGGCAGTGATAACGCTCTTTGTAAGAAAAAAACTTTTTGCGGATTTTGTTACATATACAGTTGCAAGAAAAAGTATGTGAACCCTTTGGAATGATAGGGATTTCTGCACAAATTGGTCATAAAATGTGATCTGATCTTCATCTAAGTCACAACAATAGACAATCACAGTCTGCTTAAACTAATAACACACAAAGAATTAAATGTTACCATGTTTTTATTGAACACACCATGTAAACATTTACAGTGCAGGTGGAAAAAGTATGTGAACCCTTGGATTTAATAACTGGTTGAACCTCCTTTGGCAGCAATAACTTCAACCAAACGTTTCCTGTATTTGCAGATCAGACGTGCACAACGGTCAGTAAGTAATTCTTGACCGAAAATTCCTCTTTACAGAACGGTTTTAGTTCATCAATATTCTTGGGATGTCTGGTGTGAATCGATTTCTTGAGGTCATGCCACAGCATCTCAATTGGGTTAAGGTCAGGACTCTGACTGGGCCACTCCAGAAGGCGTATTTTCTTTAGTTTAAGCCATTCTGCTGTTAATTTACTTCTATGCTTTGGGTCATTGTCCTGTTGCAACACCCATCTTCTGTTGAGCTTCAGCTGGTGGACAGATGGCCTTAAGTTTTCCTGCAAAATGTTTTGATAAAATTGGGAATTCATTTTTCCTTCGATGATAGTAAGCCATCCAGGCCCTGACACAGCAAAGCAGCCCCAAACCATGATGCTCCCACCACTATACTTCACAGTTGGGATGAGGTTTTGATGTTGGTGTGCTGTGCCTCTTTTTCTCCACACATAGTGTTGTGTATTTCTTCCAAACAACTCAACTTTGGTTTCATCTGTTCACAGAATATTTTGGCAGTACTGCTGTGGAACATCCAGGTGCCCTTGTGCAAACTGTAAACGTGCAGCAATGGTTTTTTTGGACAGCAGTGGCTTCCTCTGTGGTATCCTCCCATGAAATCCATTCTTGTTTAGTGTTTTATGTATCGTAGATTCGCTAACAGAGATGTTAGCATATGCCAGAGACTTTTGTAAGTCTTTAGCTGACACTCTAGGTTTCTTTTTCACCTCATTGAGCAGTCTGAGCTGTGCTCTTGCAGTCATCTTTACAGGACGGCCACTCCTAGGGAAAGTAGCAGCAGTGCTGAACTTTTTCCATTTATAGACAATTTGTCTTACTGTGGACTGATGAACAGCAAGGCTTTTACAGATACTTTTAAAACCCTTTCCAGCTTTATGCAAGTCAACAATTCTTAATCGTAGGTCTTCTAAGAGCTCTTTTGTGCGAGGCATCATTCACATCAGGCATTGCTTCTTGTGAAAAGCAAACCCAGAACTGGTGTGTGTTTTTTATAGGGCAGGGCAGCTGTAACCAACACCTCCAATCTTATCTCATTGATTGGACTCCAGTTGGCTGACACCTCACTCCAATTAGCTCTTGGAGATGTCATTATTCTAGGGGTTCACATACTTTTTCCACCTGCACTGTGAATGTTTACATGTTGTGTTCAATAAAAATGTGGTAACATTTAATTCTTTGTGTGTTATTAGTTTAAGCAGACTGTGATTGTCTATTGTTGTGACTTAGATGAAGATCAGATCACATTTTATGACCAATTTGTGCAGAAATCCCTATCATTCCAAATGTTTCACATACTTTTTCTTGCAACTGTATATAGACTGCGGCGATGATCACAAATGTAGCGGTTTAAAATGCACCATCTGCGGCGGACAGGTTGACAAATTTGACAACCATGTTTGTTACATCCAGCCATACAATCCCCCAAAAAATGACTGACAAGTATATCTTTTACGATTTTGAATGCATGCAAGAAACAGGCTTGCATATACCCAATTTCATTTACGCAACCACACTATACGTCCCAAACTCCTTGCATTTTAGCGGAAAATCCTGTACTCGTGACTTTGTGCGATTTTTTGCCGACGGTAAGTTTTCGGGGTACACGTTCATAGATCACAATGCAGGACGCTACGACGCTTATTTTGTTTTACAGGAGTTGGTTAATGAAAAATTTTAAATTGATATTATAGATCAAGGTGGTTGGTTAATGTGCGTTACCCTGAAGGACTTAAAAATTAGATTCATAAACTCGCTGAATTTCATGCCTATGAAGCTCAGCAAGATGCCCGAGGCTATGGGTTTTTCAGGCGCCAAGGGTCACTTCCCGCATTTTTTCAACACAGTAGAAAATCAAAACTACATAGGCGTCCTAACGGCCGCTAGGTATTACGGCGTCGATTACATAATGTCCAGTGAGAAAAAAGAATTCACGGATTGGTACGAGAAACATAAAAATGACACCTGTAATTTTCAGGAAGAGTTAAAAGATTACTGTAAGCATGATGTTGAGGTTTTGAAAAGGGCTTGTGAGTGTTACAGGGACACGATTATGGCCATGGCGGAACAAAAAGTTCTGCAATACATTTAAACGTGAAAAGAAATACAGAACGGTCACTAAATGTATTGATCCGCTCAAACTTATCACATTGGCATCCGTGTGCATGGCTATGTAACGGTTTAAATTTCTACCCAAAAATACCATAGCGATTGTCCCTGCAGATAATTACCACAAGACCCAGAAACAATTTTCAACACCCGCTATACAGTGGCTCATGTACATTGAACATGCTGAAGGCATTTCTATACAACACGCGTTAAAGGGCGGTGAAAAAGAGGTCGGTAAATATTTTTTGGACAAGTATGCGTTTGTTAACGGTAAACACACCGCTTTTGAATTTCAGAGCTGTTTTTATCACGGGTGTCCTGTGTGCTATAACGAGCATGACAGCAATGAGCTTACTAAATCGTCCTACGGGCAGCTGTACCAATCTTTCCTAGTCAGTAAAAGCCGACTACAGAGACAAGGATTTACGGTCCGCGTCCTGTGGGAACACAAGTGGTGGGAAATGATTGCAAACGATTCGGGTGTCAAAGACTTTCTGATTAAAATGAAATTCCCGACTCCTTTGGAACCTCGTGACGCGCTTTACGGCGGTCGCTCTAACACCATTAAACTTTATCACAAGATGCAGCCCGATTAAACCCTGTACCCTTTTGTTAATAAAACTAATACTTACCCTGTAGGACACCCAAAAATCATTTATGATCATTTTGGTTACATCAAAAAATACTTTGGCATTGCCAGAGTTAAAGTGTACCCGCCCAGAGATTAATTTTTTCCGGTCCTGCCTGTAAAGCTAAATAAAAAACGAATGTTTCCGCTATGTTACAAATGCGCCTCGAACTGTCAGAAAGACATTTGCAGCCACACAGACGACGAGCGTTCCCTGACCGGTACTTGGTGCACTATAGAACTAGTTTTAGCCGTTGAAAAAGGTTACAGGATTGCCAAGATCTACGAGATCTGGCATTTTCCGAACACAACAGACGATCTGTTCGCCCCGTAAATCAAATTACACCTCAGAGATAAACAGGAGACTTCCGGTTATCCCAGTTGGTGTAAAACGGATTCTGAAAAAAACGGCTTACATAGATCCATTTTTTTTAAAAAGATGTCCGCTCGCGATCTGATAAGATAGCTGTAAACCCAGCAAAAAGACAAATTTCAAAACTGTTCCTAAACTCTTTGTGGGGTAAGTTTAGACAGTGTTCTAACTTGTCACGTACCAGCATAGTCACGGACCCTGACAAACTTTTCAAATTAGCTTTTGTGCCGTACTCCGACCTCTCCGAGGTTAATTTCATCGATGACGATACGGCCGTAGACAATTGGCGCTATGTAAAAGAGCGCTACACCCACAACAAAAACACAAACATTTTTATAGCCTGTTTTACAACCGCCTATGCCAGACTCGAATTATACAAGCTCCTAGACAGACTGCAGGAACGTTGTCTTTATCACGACACAGACTCCGTCATATTCGTGAGTAAGGGATCTATATGGACTCCACCCTTGGGTGATTTTCTCGGTGAACTAACTAGTGAAATACCCGACGCCCACATTACCGAGTTTGTATCCGCCGGCCCAAAGACTTACGGATACAAACTTAACAACGGGAAAACCATATTGAAGGTTAAGGGTATAACACTCAACGTTGCTAACACACGGCATGTTAATTTTGACAGTTTAAGAGACCTTGTGTTGGAATACTCACATAACAACGACCCCGAGACACAGAAAACAATAGGTATCGAGCAAGACGGCATTTTCAGAAATAGGAAGCGCTTGACCATAGAGACAAGACCGTTACGTAAAACGCAGAAGTGAGTCTACACAAAGAGACAGCTGACGGGTGACTTTACAACGGTGCCTTTTGGCTATTAAACATGACTGCGCAATTTCAACACCATTTTTCGTGTATTCTAGCAGGACCCTCAAATTCCAGAAAGAGTTTTTTTGTTAAAAAGTTATTAATACACTTGGATACGTTAATGTCGCACAAACCTGATAATGTCATTTGGTTTTACGCGTGTTGGCAGAAATTGTATGATGAACTAACCCGTTTCTTTACAAATATCAGGTTTATCGAGGGGGTCCCGCAAAATTTTACAGACGCCGATCTATTTCCAACGGACAAGGTAAATTTGGCTGTTGTTGATGATCTTATGGAGGCAGCTTGTGAAAATCTTGAAATACAAAACGCATTCACTAAATACGTACACCACTGAAATTTGAGCATTATGTATCTCGTTCAAAACGTTTTTTGTCAGGGTAAGAAAAGCCGAACCATAAATTTAAACACTAAATACATGGTCCTTTTTAAGAACCCTCGTGATAAATTACAGGTTATTATGTTGGCTCGGCAGATGTACCCCGGTAAAACACGTTTCTTTTTAGAAGCTTTAGAAGATGCTACACACAAGCCTTACGGCTATTTACTTGTAGATTTAAGATCTGACACGCCTGAGGACCTACGACTCAGAACCGGTCTGTTCCCACCAGATCTGCCGGTGGCTTATGTGTGAAAAAAAGAAGCTCTAAAATGAGGTATCTCACATTTTTACGGTTATTTTTGTTAGCGTCGCTGGTGCTGTAAAGATGTCGACCAGGATCCGGCGTAACTGGGATCTTTTAAAAGCATTAGTCAAAACAAATCTGAAGGCCCGAAAATCAATATTACATAACGCCGGTAATGATTTGATATCGGCTATTGGCGAGATCGCTCTCAATATCCTTAAAGGAAAGATCCCTCTTAAAGAGCGCCAAAAAAATATATTGAAAAAATGGCGTAGGCTATAAATGGCTATAAAGAAATTAAGTGATAAAAAGTACTCCATTAAAGGAAAGAAGCGCCTTGTGAACCAGAGTGGCGGTTTTATAGGTGCTTTGCTCGGCTTTGCAATACCTTTAATCACTAGCCTGATAGCTAATACAGCCGGTGGTTCATAATGCAGTATGCCGAGAAAATGCTACTGGTTTCCAAAAATCAATTGGACAGGTTTAAAAAAACATCCGTTGATGCAACAGATATACGCCAAACCGCCATACGACGATTAGATGATGAGATTAGCGAAATACTACACAGAAATGACCTTTCAGATGATGAAAAAATTAAGAGATACACAGCAGTGTTACAGAGGTACTTAATGCAAAAGACTCTGTAAAAAATTGGTTGAGCAACGAGGATACTTACACATTGTACAAACCTGTTAAAAAATCATTTACAAGAAACAAGGTTATGGTGTCTGATATAGATGATCAATGGCAGGCAGACCTTGTGTCGATTGAAAGATTTTTCTAAAGAAAATAATGGTGTAAAATACCTGCTGACGGTCGTTGATATCTTATCTAAATATGCTTGGGTGTCGGGCCTTTCAAATAAGTCCGGCGCTACAGTGGCTTCTTCTTTTGATCAGATATTTAAGTTAAGCGGATGAACCCCCAGAAAGCTCCAGACTGATCGGGGCCGTGAGTTTATAAAGAAACCTATGAGGCGTCTTTGTGAAACCTATAAAATACATAATTTTTTAACTACAAATGCTGTTAAGGCATCGTTGGTCGAACGTTTTAATAGAACGCTGAAAACTAAAATGTGGCGCTATCTTAGAGAACAAAACACGTACAGGTACATCGACAAGTTACAAGACCTGGTGTATAGTTATAACCGCACATACCACAGAACTATAAGGCGGCGCCCCGTCGATGTGACAAAAGTGAACTCTTTAGCCATTTGGAAAAATATCTATGGTTATTACGCTACTATTAAAAAAGTTAAACCGGTATTAAATATAGGTGATCACGTCAGAATTGTGCGCTATAAGGGGGCTTTCACAAAGGGTTATGAACAAACCTATACGGACGAGATATTTAAAATTTACGCTGTAAACACTAGGGGCCTCAGACCCCTTTATAAGTTGAAAGACCTGTCCGACGAGTCCATTGAAGGCTCGTTCTACCCGGAGGAAGTCCAAAAAGTAAACCTCGACAAGCTACGGGTTTACAAGATAGAAAAAATACTGAAAAAGAAGAAAGTTCGGGGAAAAACGTTGTGTTTTGTAAAGTGGATAGGATACCCTGACAAGTTTAACTCTTGGGTGCCTGAAAAACAGTTGATGAGTCTGTAAACTATGGATGACGGATCGTTTTTTATCACGCTACCCTGCAATGCATCCGCCAAACTTTATCCCGAAAACAGCATCGCCGATTACACAACTAAGTTAACAAAAGCGGTCCATCTTTGCCGTCCTTACAAAGTGGCTTTAGTGGAGATTCAGTATCCACATACGTGGGAAACCTTTGGCCCCGGAGATGGTGTATTCTACATCGCACAACGCTTTTTGTTAAATCGGGTTATTACTCCAATATGCACAAGCTCATCAAAGCCATTAATAGCAAACTTGAATCTATAAAAATACCTCCGCATCAACTGCGTCTAAGATACGACGATATTGACAGAACCGTTTATGTAATGAATTCACCATTATACTGTACAAGTTCATGCCTTGTGTGAAGTTGGGGAATATTTTGGGGCTGCCGGGGTATTTGCAAGCTCCGTGGCTCAAGAATGTAGACACCGAGCACATCACTCTCCACTACAAAGGACCCGGTTTACCTGTTTTAGAACATCATGCTGGTGGTATAAAGGGGATTGCTCTAGTTTAATCAAAAGAGAAAAAAATTAATCCTGATATTAAAGCCGGTTTTTATACAATGTTTGTTTGTACAGATATCGTCCAACATCAACTTGTTGGCGATAGTTACGTTCAACTTCTAAGAACTGTCGAGTTAGGAGGTAAAAATGGTGAGTTAGTCACGCAAAAGTATCACCGGCCGGACTATATACCTGTTTGTAAACATCATTTTGACATAGGTTACAATATCGATACTCGCGGATCAGGCTAAACCTGTTAAATTCAAATACGGTAAGACTATTGTGCGATTACACTTTAGACCGTGCGCTGTGACGACGCACTAAAATGTTGTCCCAAAGAGTGTACGGTGACCCGGACACATATACGCATTATTACATAACGCAAGCCAGTCATGGTTTGGACGGATTTCACTGTACAGAATTCATGCATGGTTCTGGCCTTGCCGGGTAATTTCGGGGTCTGTTCCTGCGTGTCATTTCTCTATTTAAGAAAGGCGTGGAGCTTGTAAAGCCGCACGTGAAAACAGCTGCCCGTAACATCGCTAAAGACGTTGTCACTACGGCGTCGACAGCCTTTATGGATCGTATAAATAGGTTGACGCAAGGCCAGAAGGGCTCTGGTGTCGTACAAATACGTAAAAAAAACGCGTAAAAGAAAACGTGAACGTGCTGCCATTGTCTTACCAACTTTTATGAATAAAGTATCACAACCTATGAGACGTCGCCGCCAGAAAACAAGAAGTCGTTCACGCTATGGCTTTTGTGCATGACGCATCCGCCGAGTACACCAAATCAGAGTTGGACATCTTTCAAATACCGCCTACACAAACAATCATTGAAAAATCGGTTTATTTAGAGGTGCAACAAATCGCCGCAATCACTGACAATGCACCTTTGTAATTCTACATCACGGGCAGCGGTGAATATTATTACGACCTTAATAACACAATGTTACACGTCGTTTGCAGAATCATTATTCGAATATTCGCGCTCAACACTAAAGCAAAGTACTCGATCGATCGGGCGTCACTTAAAGTGTATAGCGTACCCGCCGGTACTCGCATATCTAACCACGAGAATCTTTTTCTCGGAAACCTACCAAAAACAGTAATACTAGCGTTTGTGGATAACAAATCATTTTCCGGGAGTTACCAAAGAAATCCTTTGTGCTTCAACCACTATACAGTAATGTAAATTATACAGCCTTATATTTGGATAGTCAACAGATACTGGCAAAACCTTTTCAACCTAACTTCCAAGATGAATCAGCTGTTCGTGAATATATGGCCCTAATACATATTTCGGGGAAACACAAGGCCGACAACGCTTTATCCGTGGATCGGCACGAGTTACACTTTGTTCGCTTTTGATTTATCGCCGGATCAAGAGCCCGGCTGTCATTTCTCTCTAGTAAAAACTGGCAATCTGAGAGCTAAAATTAGATTTGCCGAACCGATTGCGAACACAATTAACATGATTCTTTATTCAGTTCATGAAAATATTATTGAAATAAATAATCGGCGGGAGGTATTATATGATTTTCAATAAACATGAATAATTATGAAATTGCCTGTTTTATCAAAGCTGATATTAACGCCAGGCGCATATTTAAAGGTGTATTTCCGTGCGATTTATTACCGGGGGGGAAAAATCATCGACAGGCCCGCGGCATACAGTGTAAATACGGATAATTTGTATCAGCGGGGAAGCATTGGATTTTAATTATATTATACCCGAATGATGTATCTGTTTTTTTGATAGTTATGGTTTATCACCCGCAAATGAAATATTTCCTGGCGACTTTATACAGTTTTTATATAAAAATTCTAAGACTATAAGGTATCAAAACAGACAAATACAAGACGCCGTCTGCGGCCATTACTGTATCTATATCTTACAATGTCTCGCTAAAGGAATGTCTTTTGAAAATGTGTTAAAAATGATCACTAACGATTTTAGAAATAAATGACCGAATTGTGCGTTTGTTTGTAACAAAACGCATGAAACGCTTATGTATACGATGCTGTAATTACAATCAAACGTGTCTGTCCCTACGGGACTGTTGTAAATAAGGAAAATTAATAAAGCTTTTTAAAACAAATTAAATTTGTCATTGTTTGATTTTTAATGCTATTATTATATTAACTTAATATCACGGAATATAAATGTAATATCAAGCAATATAAATTTTAATATCAAGCACTATAAATTTAATATCAAGCAATATAAATTTAATATCAAGCACTATAAAAGGGGCAGGGTATCTGTATAAAAGGGGGCGTGGTACCTGTCACTTTGCAGTTTGACGAGACATATATCCCCTTACTGCTACCCATCCTAGGTGGATCTCATTCTATATAATACCCTTTCGTACCTATAGCACCTGTCTCAGCCAGCATATATAGGGGGCTGGGAGAGAGAAGTGCAATGGTCAGTTACGGAACCCGAAATTCGCCTTAGGTCCCATGGGTTTTCTAGATGTGTTCGTATACAAGAACGTTCCTTTAAGGTTGACTAGATGGTATAACTATCCGAAAAATATATTCCAATTGTGCCTCTCTCAATCTTACCTGTGCTGGAGGTGCCAACAAGATTTTGGCTCCCTCCTTCACATATTCTGGTATTTTGGCAACAGATAGAGTCAAAGATCAATGTGATTTGTTGTACCCAGATCCGATTGTCCCCAGAATCGGTTCTGCTATGGTTACCAAATGATTTGTGGTCCCCATCAGCACATAACCTACCCACTCTCCTAGTACAAATTGCCCAGCTATTGATTCCCCTAAAATGGCTCAGTACAGACCCACCAACAATTGACTATTGGTATAGCAAACTATACCAGCTATATAGAATGGAGCAGCTAGCCAGCTGGGCCTCCAGACAACATGCACCCGTGGAAGTATTATAGAGCATCCCATGGGACCTAGGGCTTCAATGATGATCCATATGCTTATGTAGCTGGGATACCCCTTTGCTTCACAGCTTTCTGTTTCTTTTTCTGTTGTAATGGTTCCTTTTTTCATTCTACTTCTATATATTACCAGATGTCTCTGACGACTTTCCTTGCCCTGGTCAATGCAAGCTGTCACTCTGGGGATGCCCTTTCACAGATTGGAGGGCCCATCTCATCCCTTCAACTCTTGCTTATCTTCATCAAAGCAACTGTTCTGGATAACACAGCTATTACCCATTGAGTTTTAGAACTAAATTAGACCTGAATTACTGTTGGATACGAATGACTACACATTTGTCTATGTACCGCCTGTATAGGACCACTGCCATACTCTGTTGAGAGCTTTTCTCTGTTTGTTATACACTGAGCTTCATTTCTGTATGCTGTATTATTTATTGTCTATTGAACTTAATAAAAATATTTATTTAAAAAACAGTGCCAAAACAGACATTTTTGGATACATTGTGTCACAAAAAGCATACTATTGAGCTATCATAAATCATATGTATCCCAAAATAGAACCAATAAAACTGTCTCCTTATCCTGTAGTTTACAAATGGGATCACTTTTTGGGAGTTTCTACTGTAGGGGTGCTTCAGGGGGTCTTCAAATGTGGCATGGGAACTTAAAATTATCCCAGTGAAATCTGCCCTCCAACAACAAAATGGTGCTCTTTCCCTTCTGTGCCCTGCTGTGTGCCCATACACAGTTTATGACCAAAAATGAGGTATTTCTGTAAACTACACCAACAGGGTAAAAATATTGAGGTTTGTTTGGGTGTTAACAATTGATGTGTTACAGTAAAATGGATTAAAATGGAAAATCTGCCACAACAAAAAAGTTACATTTTGAAAATTTCCCTCTATTTTCCTTTAGCACAGTTTGTAAAATCAGTTGTGGATAACTTAAGCAGTTTTGTTTAGTATATGTGAACGCCCATGGTCCCAGCCACCAGAGAGGCCAGTGCTTTTTCTTATAGTGTGCAAGGATAACCACTGCTGATGGATTGCAAAATGTTATGGAAAAATTAATCCAGCTAGCAAAGTAGACAATTGCATAATAACAATACATTAGCAAGTGCCTTGTATTAACTTTATCTACATGATAAATGCCAATTGCTGAAGTGAAACAACCCCTTTGTTCGACACATTCAATACACAAGCATATTGAACTGGTTACATGACAATGCATGCAGGAGGGCACCTAGCCTTTCTGCTGCCTGAGGTGAAAATTGAAACAATGCCCCCATGCCAAATTCTCAACCTAACTCCTTCCCCAAATCCTACTGTTAAAGCCATACTTGGAAAACATTACATACAGCACTACAAAACATACACAGTTATACAGTACCACATACCTCTTACATCCAGTGACGTCTCTTCAGATGTAGACGTTCAATTTCCTCATCTTCTGCATTCAGACTAAACTGCCATGGGGATTTCTTTCTGCCATTCCTTGTCTGTGCTGAGTTGATTCACAGGCATCTTAGTTTCCTACTTTTACATCATCCTCCTACCTTCTGAACACCCCAATACTGTGCCCACTATGCTCCCCAATACAATATTGCAGAAACAGATAATCCCCCAGAAAATACTAGTACTACATAGATAGTGCCCCCTAGAATTATAATAGCAAACAGTGCCCTAAAAAATAACTAAGCCCCTGACACTAGTAGTGCCATAAACATAGTGTCCCCCAAAAATAATTCTGCTAAGCTGACATTATGTAAAAGATGTGCACACTTTACACTGGAGATGTGGCACGGATAATTTAACTGTCCGCAGCGGACACCGCCTACGGAGAAAGTACACTGGATGTCACGGATATTTTAGGGATGTGCACACTTTACAGAGGAGATGTGGCGAGGATAATTTAACTGTCCGCAGCGGACACTGTCTATGGAAAAGTACACTGGATATCACAGATATTTTTTGGTGCACACTTTACATTGGAGATGTGGCGCAGCTAATCGCACTGTCCACAGCGGACACCGTCTATTGAAAAAGTACATTGGATGTCACAGATATTTTTTGGATGCGCACACTTTACACTAGAGATGTAACGCAGCTAATAGCACTGTCCGCAGAGGACACTGTCTATTGAAAAAGTACACTGGATGTCACAGATATTTTTTAGATGTGCAGACTTTACACAGGAGATGTGGCACGGATAATTTAACTGTCCGCAGCGGACACCGTCTACGGAAAAAGTACACTGGATGTCACTGATATTTTTGGATGTGCACACCTTACACTGGAGATGTGGCGCGGATAATTTAACTGTCCGCAGCGGACACTGTCTACGGAAAAAGTACACTGGATGTCACTGATATTTTAGGGATGCTCACACTTTACACAGGAGATGTGGCGCGGATAATTCAACTGTCCGCAGCGACACCATCTACGGAAAAAGAACACTGGATGTCCCTGAAATTTTAGGGATGCACACACTTTACACAGAAGATGTGGCGCGGATAATTTAACTGTCCACAGCGGACACCGTCTACGGAAAAAGTACACTGGATGTCACTGATATTATCGGGATGCGCATACTTTACACAGGAGATGTGGCACAGCTAATCTCACTGTCCGCAGCGGACACCATCTACGGAAAAAGTACACTGGATGTCACAGATATTTTTGGATGCGCACACCTTACACTGGAGATGTGGCACGGATAATTTAACTGTCCGCAGCGGACACCGCCTACGGAGAAAGTACACTGGATGTCACGGATATTTTAGGGATGTGCACACTTTACAGAGGAGATGTGGCGAGGATAATTTAACTGTCCGCAGCGGACACTGTCTATGGAAAAGTACACTGGATATCACAGATATTTTTTGGTGCACACTTTACATTGGAGATGTGGCGCAGCTAATCGCACTGTCCACAGCGGACACCGTCTATTGAAAAAGTACATTGGATGTCACAGATATTTTTTGGATGCGCACACTTTACACTAGAGATGTAACGCAGCTAATAGCACTGTCCGCAGAGGACACTGTCTATTGAAAAAGTACACTGGATGTCACAGATATTTTTTAGATGTGCAGACTTTACACAGGAGATGTGGCACGGATAATTTAACTGTCCGCAGCGGACACCGTCTACGGAAAAAGTACACTGGATGTCACTGATATTTTTGGATGTGCACACCTTACACTGGAGATGTGGCGCGGATAATTTAACTGTCCGCAGCGACACCATCTACGGAAAAAGAACACTGGATGTCCCTGAAATTTTAGGGATGCGCACACTTTAAACAGGAGATGTGGCGCGGATAATTTAACTGTCCGCAGCTGACACAGTCTACGGAAAAAGTACACTGGATGTCACTGATATTATCGGGATGCGCATACTTTACACAGGAGATGTGGCACAGCTAATCTCACTGTCCGCTGCGGACACCGTCTATTGAAAAAGTACACTGGATGTCACTGATATTTTTGGGATGCGCACACTTTACACTGGAAATGTGGTGTGGATAATTTAACTGTCCACAGCGGACACCATGTATGGAAAAAGTACACTGGATGTCGCTGATATTTTAGGGATACAAACACTTTACACAGGAGATGTGGCGCGGATAATTTAACTGTCTGCAGCGGACACCGTCTACGGAAAAGTACACTGGATGTCACTGAAATTTTAGGGATGCGCACATCTTACACAGGAGATGTGGTGCGCAGGCATGGGAATCAGCCGGTTCCCTCCGGTTCGCCAGATCCGGTTGTTAAAATTACAGCCGGATCGAAGAACCGTGTTACCGGCTGAATCCCGATCCGGTCCTGCGGTAGATGAGCGTTTGCATTGTGGAAGCGTTCATCTCCCTACATTAATCTGTATCACAGTCCTCAGGATGGCGATGCAGATGAAAACTGCAGCAGGGCAAGGGAGAGGAGTCTTCCTTCCCTGCTCCTCTGATAGGCTGCCGACACTAGGCCGGAAGAGGCCTGCATCACATCGCTGACAGCGTGGAGGTAAGTGTTTTTTTTTTTCTGTGGGGTGCTGTGGGCAGTGTTGGCACATGGGGACACTATGGGGGTATCTACTGGGGGCATTGCTGGCACATTGGAGACACTATGGGGGCATCTACTGGCACATCCTTGGGGACATTATGGGGGGCATCTACTGGGGACATTGTATGGCACATGGGGGACACTATGGGGCATCTACTGGGGGCATTGCTGACACATGGGGACACTATGGGGGCATCTACTGGGGGAATTGCTGGCATATCGGGGACACTATGGGGGCATTACTGGCACATAATGGGGACACTATGGGGGCATCTTATACTGGCACATTATGGGGACACTGGTGTTGGAGGGGGGAAGAACACTATGGGGGCATATCATATAGGCACATTATGGAGCACTAAGAAGGGGCATTTATAATTGCACATTCTTGGGGACACTATGGGGGAATCTTATACTGGCACATTATGTGGGCACTATGGGGAATAGGAGAGGAGCACTATGTGGGCATTTACTAGGGGCATTATATAGGGGCATTTTATACTTGCACACATTATGGGGTCACTATGGGGACATTAGCTCAACTGGGGGCAGTGAGGGAATTATTTTGTACTGGCACACAGAACGGGAGCATTTTTGAACTAGTGCACATTATTATTATTATTATTATTATTATTATTATTATTATTGAAGGTGGCAGGTGTTAGGAGGATGATGGAAAAGTAGGAACCTAAAATGTCTTTTGTCAAACTGCAGAGACGAGAGATGAAAAAATCATCATGGCAGTCTGGTCTCAAAGAAGATGAAGAAAGAGAAGTCACTTGATGTAAGAGGTATGTGGTGCTGTATTCTGGATAGCACAGAATATTATAATATGTATGCAAATATGTATTTAGTGCTAGGTACAAATGTGTATAAAATGTATATGGTGTAGGTAAATCCACTGTAAGTGTAGCCTAGGTGTCATTTATATACTGTATGGTGTATATTGTATATGTGATTATGTGAGTGTAGTGTCTACCGTATATAGTCTGTTTATGTATGCATACCTCCCAACCATCGCAGATCTGGCATAACTACTGTGTGGGGGGCACAATGGAGACTAAGCAGGGTTGGGACATGTACAGATAGACATTGGGAGGAATTAGAGGTGTGGGCAAGCGCTGCAAAAAAACTTTGCACGACACTGATAGTTTAGCTCCTTAGGCTTTTTAAAAGTTTTGTGGTATGTGTGTGTATTGTATACATGGTGTATTTATGTATGTGTACCATAGTCAACCAATATTAACCGGACAGAATAATATCAAAAACATCGGACCCCCAAGGAGTCATGATAATCACCAAAAAAATGAATAAAAATAACTTACATATGTATGAAGATCCAAAAAACTTTATTGTAAGTATATATAAACATATAAACAATACATACATATATAATAAAACAGGCAGTTTTATTATATATGTATGTATTGTTTATATGTTTATATATACTTACAATAAAGTTTTTTGGATCTTCATACATATGTAAGTTATTTTTATTCATTTTTTTGGTGATTATGTGTACCATGTATAAAATTTATTTATGTGTTGCATATTTATGGTGTATATATATGTAAATATGTGTTGTGACACCGCGTATCTGTCGTTGAGTAGGGAACTAGGGATGAGCGAACCCGAACTGTATAGTCCAGGTTCGGCGCTTTCTTGGCGCTTTTTGAAAGGCTGCAAAGCAGCCAATCAACAAGCGTCATACTACTTGCCCCAAGAGGCCATCACAGCCTTGCCTACTATTGGCATGGCTGTGATTGGCCAGTGCAGCATGTGACCCAGCCTCTATATAAGCTTGGGTCACGTAGCCCTGCACGTCACTCTTTTGATTCAAGCATAGGGAGAGGTTGCTGCTGCGACGTTAGGGCGAGATTAGGCATATTAACTCCTCCAAAAGACTTCATTCTGTGATCGATCTGCAGCTGTGGATCATTGAAGTTGTCACGGGGTTCCGAAGGTGCACTCGGTCCCCCATTGCCCGCAGAACTGTTGCTTAGCTTTTGGAATGAGGTTCTGTGTTTGACCTCATTCCCAGGGCGGCTTTACTAGCTGGGTGGCTCCTTGCTCCTAAGTCTGCCTTGAGCGCCGAGCTGATCACTCGGTGCTCGACTGGTTGGTCTGTCGGTCATGTGACGCTGGCCACGTCACATGACCCTCACTCACCACTATAAATACAGGCAGCCTGCTGGCTACAGGTTGCCTGTTAATTTCTAGGTTCCTGGTATTTGTTGGACTGCTGAATACTTACCTGATCCTGTTACTTGACCATCCTTTTGCCTGATCCTCCTGTACTGCGCATCCGTCCTGGTATTGTGACCTCGGCTCCCACCTGACTACTCTCTTAGGACTCCTCTTGTACTTCTCTGCTCTTCTGGTATTTATGACCCCGGCTTCTCCTGACAATTCTCTGCTTGCTCCATTTGTACTTTGCAGCTTTCCTGGTATTGACTCGGTCCGTTCACGTCCTGTTTTTTGTCTGTCTGTCATCCCTGCACTTACTCCAAGTTAGGGATTGCCGTCCAGTTGTCCCCTGTCATTAGGACTCGCGAGGCAAGTAGGCAGGGCCAGGGGTAAGGGTGGAGCACAGTGGTCACTTCCCTTCCCCCTGTGTGTGTGTGTACGTGACCGTTACAGAAGTGCTAATATCGACTTGCTCACTTTTTTGAGGCTGCCCAGAGCGTTTTTAGATCACTTTTTTCTGGGGTGATCGGCGGCCATTTTGTGGCTTGTGGTGCGCCAGCACAAGCTATCACCAAGTGTATTTAACCATCAATAGTGTGGTTATTTTTTGCTATATCCTACATCAGCTGCAGGCTGAGCCTGTGTCACCGAAGTGCATTTAACCATCAACAGTCTGGTTATTTTTTGGCCATATACTACATCAGCTGCAGGCTGAGCCTGTGTCACCGAAGTGCATTTAACCATCAACAGTCTGGTTATTTTTTGGCCATATATTACATCTGGTGCAGGCTGAGCCTGTGTCACCCAAGTGCATTTAACCATCAATAGTGTGGTTATTTTTTGGCCATATACTACATCAGGGGCAAGTTGAGCCTGTCACCCAGCGCCTAAAAAATAGACCTGACATTTCTATTCAACCAAATCTGTACTGTTTTAGCTGGTCAAGTTATTTGTAGTGACCGTAAAAGCACACTTTTTGTTCTGGGTTGAAAAACTATTCCCAAATTTGCCATTCTCAAAATAACTAGTTTCTGCTATATGAGGCCTACTTGAAATCTATCCCAAAAAGGATATCTTACATTGAAGGTGCTGATAGAGTCATTCAGAAAAACCTAACACACACGCTACCGTGCAGATACAAGTCTAATTCTGTGATTAAACCTATACCTGTCACACAGCGCAAAAAAAAACAGGCCTCACATTTCTATTCAACCAAATCCGTACTGTTTTAGCTGGTCAAGTTATTTGTAGTGACCGTAAAAGCACATTTTTTGTTCTGGGTTGAATAACTATTCCCAAATTTGCCATTCTCAAAATAACTAGTTTCTGCTATATGAGGCCTACTTGAAATCTATCCCAAAAATAATATCTTACATTGAAGGTGCTGATAGTGTCATTCAGAAAAATTTAACACACACGCTACCGTGCAGATACAAGTCTAATTCTGTGATTAAACCTATACCTGTCACACAGCGCAAAAAAAAACAGGCCTCACATTTCTATTCAACCAAATCTGTACTGTTTTAGCTGGTCAAGTTATTTGTAGTGACCGTAAAAGCACACTTTTTGTTTTGGGTTGAAAAACTATTCCCAAATTTGCCATTCTCAAAATAACTAGTTTCTGCTATATGAGGCCTACTTGAAATCTATCCCAAAAAGGATATCTTACATTGAAGGTGCTGATAGTGTCATTCAGAAAAACCTAACACACACGCTACCGTGCAGATACAAGTCTAATTCTGTGATTAAACCTATACCTGTCACACAGCGCAAAAAAAAACAGGCCTCACATTTCTATTCAACCAAATCTGTACTGTTTTAGCTGGTCAAGTTATTTGTAGTGACCGTAAAAGCACATTTTTTGTTCTGGGTTGAAAAACTATTCCCAAATTTGCCATTCTCAAAATTGTGGTGAACAGGAACAATGAGGAAAACATCTAATAAGGGACGCGGACGAGGACGTGGACATGGTCGTGGTGGTGTTAGTGGACCCTCTGGTGCTGGGAGAGGACGTGGCCGTTCTGCCACAGCCACACGTCCTAGTGAACCAACTACCTCAGGTCCCAGTAGCCAGCAGAATTTACAGCGATATTAAACCTATACCTGTCACACAGCGCAAAAAAAAAAAGGTCTCACATTTCTATTCAACCAAATCTGTACTGTTTTAGCTGGTCAAGTTATTTGTAGTGACCGTAAAAGCACATGGGGCCCAATGCCGTTCTAAGGATGGTAAGGCCTGAGCAGGTACAGGCATTAGTCAATTGGGTGGCCGACAGTGGATCCAGCACGTTCACATTATCTCCCACCCAGTCTTCTGCAGAAAGCGCACAGATGGCGCATGAAAACCAAGCCCATCGGTCTGTCACATCACCCCCATGCATATCAGGGAAACTGTCTGAGCCTCAAGTTATGCAGCAGTCTTTTATGCTGTTTGAAGACTCTGCTGCCAGGGTTTCCCAAGGGCATCCACCTAGCCCTTCCCCAGGGGTGGAAGAGATAGAATGCACTAACGCACAACCACTTATTTTTCCTGATGATGAGGACATGGGAATACCACCTCAGCACGTCTCTGATGATGACGAAACACAGGTGCCAACTGCTGCGTCTTTCTGCAGTGTGCAGACTGAACAGGATGTCAGGGATCAAGACTGGGTGGAAGACAATGCAGGGGACGATGAGGTCCTAGACCCCACATGGAATGAAGGTCGTGCCACTGACTTTCAGAGTTCGGAGGAAGAGGCAGTGGTGAGACCGAGCCAACAGCGTAGCAAAAGAGGGAGCAGTGGGCAAAATCAGAACACCCGCCGCCAAGAGACTCCGACTGCTACTGATCGCCGCCATCTGGCACCGAGCACCCCAAAGGCAGCTTCAAGGAGTTCCCTGGCATGGCACTTCTTCAAACAATGTGCTGACGACAAGACCCGAGTGGTTTGCACGCTGTGCCATCAGAGCCTGAAGCGAGGCATTAACGTTCTGAACCTTAGCACAACCTGCATGACCAGGCACTTGCATGCAAAGCATGAACTGCAGTGGAGTAAACACCTTAAAAACAAGGAACTCACTCAGGCTCCCCCTGCTACCTCGTCTGCTGCTGCCGCCTCGGCCTCTTCTTCTGCTGCTGCCGCCTCGGCCTCTTCATCCGCCTCTGGAGGAACGTTGGCACCTGCCGCCCAGCAAACATGGGATGTACCACCAACACCACCACCTGCGTCACCAAGCATCTCAACCATGTCACACGGCAGCGTTCAGCTCTCCATCTCACAAACATTTGAGAGAAAGCGTAAATTCCCACCTAGCCACCCTCGATCACTGGCCCTCAATGCCAGCATTTCTAAAATACTGGCCTATGAAATGCTGTCATTTAGGGTGGTGGACACACACAGCTTCAAACAGCTCATGTCGCTTGCTGTCCCACAGTATGTTGTTCCCAGCCGGCACTACTTCTCCAAGAGAGCCGTGCCTTCCCTGCACAACCAAGTGTCCGATAAAATCAAGTGTGCACTGCGCAACGCCATCTGTGGCAAGGTCCACCTAACCACAGATACGTGGACCAGTAAGCACGGCCAGGGACGCTATATCTCCCTAACTGCACACTGGGTAAATGTAGTGGCGGCTGGGCCCCAGGCGGAGAGCTGTTTGGCGCACGTCCTTCCGCCGCCAAGGATCGCAGGGCAACATTCTTTGCCTCCTGTCTCCTCCTCCTCCTACTCAGCTTCCTCCTCCTCTTCTTCCACCTGCTCATCCAGTCAGCCACACACCTTCACCACCAACTTCAGCACAGCCCGGGGTAAACGTCAGCAGGCCGTTCTGAAACTCATATGTTTGGGGGACAGGCCCCACACCGCACAGGAGTTGTGGCGGGGTATAGAACAACAGACCGACGAGTGGTTGCTGCCGGTGAGCCTCAAGCCCGGTCTGGTGGTGTGCGATAATGGGCGAAATCTCGTTGCAGCTCTGGGACTAGCCGGTTTGACGCACATCCCTTGCCTGGCGCATGTGCTGAATTTGGTGGTGCAGAAGTTCATTCGCAACTACCCCGACATGTCAGAGCTGCTGCATAAAGTGCGGGCCGTCTGTTCGCGCTTCCGGCGTTCACACCCTGCCGCTGCTCGCCTGTCTGCGCTACAGCGTAACTTCGGCCTTCCCGCTCACCGCCTCATATGCGACGTACCCACCAGGTGGAACTCCACCTTGCATATGCTGGACAGACTGTGCGAGCAGCAGCAGGCAATAGTGGAGTTTCAGCTGCAGCACGCACGGGTCAGTCGCACTGCGGATCAGACACACTTCACCACCAATGACTGGGCCTCCATGCGAGACCTGTGTGCCCTGTTGCGCTGTTTCGAGTACTCCACCAACATGGCCAGTGGCGATGACGCCGTTATCAGCGTTACAATACCACTTCTATGTCTCCTTGAGAAAACACTTAGGGCGATGATGGAAGAGGAGGTGGCCCAGAAGGAAGAGGAGGAAGAGGGGTCATTTTTAGCACTTTCAGGCTAGTCTCTTCGAAGTGACTCAGAGGGAGGTTTTTTGCAACACCAGAGGCCAGGTACAAATGTGGCCAGACAGGGCCCACTACTGGAGGACGAGGAGGACGAGGATGAGGAGGAGGTGGAGGAGGATGAGGATGAAGCATGTTCACAGTGGGGTGGCACCCAAAGCAGCTCGGGCCCATCACTGGTGCGTGGCTGGGGGGAAACACAGGACGATGACGATACGCCTCCCACAGAGGACAGCTTGTCCTTACCTCTGGGCAGCCTGGCACACATGAGCGACTACATGCTGCAGTGCCTGCGCAACGACAGCAGAGTTGCCCACATTTTAACGTGTGCGGACTACTGGGTTGCCACCCTGCTGGATCCCCGGTACAAAGACAATGTGCCCAACTTACTTCCTACACTGGAGCGTGATAGGAAGATGCGCGAGTACAAGCGCACGTTGGTAGACGCGCTACTGAGAGCATTCCCAAATGTCACAGGGGAACCAGTGGAAGCCCAAGGCGAAGGCAGAGGAGGAGCAAGAGGTCGCCAACGCAGCTGTGTCACGGCCAGCTCCTCTGAGGGCAGGGTTAGCATGGCAGAGATGTGGAAAAGTTTTGTCACCACGCCACAGCTAACTGCACCACCACCTGATACGGAACGTGTTAGCAGGAGGCAACATTTCACTAACATGGTGGAACAGTACCTGTGCACACCCCTCCACGTACTGACTGATGGTTCGGCCCCATTCAACTTCTGGGTCT
The DNA here is from genome assembly GCF_905171765.1 of Bufo bufo. Lineage (NCBI taxonomy): Eukaryota > Metazoa > Chordata > Amphibia > Anura > Bufonidae > Bufo > Bufo bufo. The sequence goes on along the minus strand of NC_053391.1, from coordinate 337,321,736 downwards.
CCAAATTGTCCACGTGGCCAGAGCTAGCCTTTTATGCCTTGGAGGTGCTGGACTGCCCGGCGGCCAGCGTTTTGTCTGAACGTGTATTCAGCACGGCAGGGGGCGTCATTACAGACAAACGCAGCCGCCTGTCTACAGCCAATGTGAACAAGCTGACGTTCATAAAAATGAACCAGGGATGGATCCCACAGGACCTGTCCGTCCCTTGTGCAGATTAGACATTAACTACCTCCCCTTAACAATATATTATTGTACTCCAGGGCACTTACTCATTCAATCCTATTTTTATTTTCATTTTACTATTATATTGCGGGGCAACCCAAAGTTGAATGAACCTCTCCTCTGTCTGGGTGCCGGGGCCTAAATGTGTGACAGTGGCCTGTTCCAGTGGTGGGTGACGTGAAGCCTGATTCTCTGCTATGACATGAAGACTGATTCTGTGCTGACATGAAGCCAGATTCTCTGTTACGCGACCTCTCTCCTCTGCCTGGGTGCCTGGGCCTAAATATGTGACAGTGGCCTGTTCCAGTGGTGGGTGACGTGAAGCCTGATTCTCTGCTATGACATGAAGACTGATTCTGCGCTGACATAAGGCCAGATTCTCTGTTACGGGACCTCTCTCCTCTGCCTGGGTGCCTGGGCCTAAATATGTGACAGTGGCCTGTTCCAGTGGTGGGTGACGTGAAGCCTGATTCTCTGCTATGACATGAAGACTGATTCTGTGCTGACATAAGGCCAGATTCTCTGTTACGGGACCTCTCTTCTCTGCCTGGGTGCCTGGGCCTAAATATGTGACAGTGGCCTGTTCCAGTGGTGGGTGACGTGAAGCCTGATTCTCTGCTATGACATGAAGACTGATTCTGTGCTGACATAAGGCCAGATTCTCTGTTACGGGACCTCTCTCCTCTGCCTGGGTGCCTGGGCCTAAATATGTGACAGTGGCCTGTTCCAGTGGTGGATGACGTGAAGCCTGATTCTCTGCTATGACATGAAGACTGATTCTGCGCTGACATAAGGCCAGATTCTCTGTTACGGGACCTCTCTCCTCTGCCTGGGTGCCGGGGCCTAAATATGTGACAGTGGCCTGTTCCAGTGGTGGGTGACGTGAAGCCTGATTCTCTGCTATGACATGAAGACTGATTCTGCGCTGACATAAGGCCAGATTCTCTGTTACGGGACCTCTCTCCTCTGCCTGGGTGCCTGGGCCTAAATATGTGACAGTGGCCTGTTCCAGTGGTGGGTGACGTGAAGCCTGATTCTCTGCTATGACATGAAGACTGATTCTGCGCTGACATAAGGCCAGATTCTCTGTTACGGGACCTCTCTCCTCTGTCTGGGTGCCGGGGCCTAAATATGTGACAGTGGCCTGTTCCAGTGGTGGGTGACTTAAAACCTGATTCTCTGCTATGACATGAAGACTGATTCTGCGCTGACATGAAGCCAGATTCTCTGCTATGGCATGAAGAGACTCATTCTCTGCTGACATGAAGCCAGATTCTTTGCTATGGCATGAAGAGACTGATTCTCTGCTGACGTGAAGCCAGATTCTCTGCTATGGGACCTCTGTCCAATTGATATTGGTTAATTTTTATTTTTTACATTTTTATTTTAATTCATTTCCCTATCCACATTTGTTTGCAGGGGATTTACCTACACGTTGCTGCCTTTTGCAGCCCTCTAGCTCTTTCCTGGGCTGTTTTACAGCCTTTTTAGTGCCGAAAAGTTTGGGTCCCCATTGACTTCAATGGGGTTCGGGTTCGGGACGAAGTTCGAGTCTGGGTGCCGGGGCCTAAATATGTGACAGTGGCCTGTTCCAGTGGTGAGTGACGTGAAGCCTGATTCTCTGCTATGACATGAAGACTGATTCTGCGCTGACATAAGGCCAGATTCTCTGTTATGTGACCTCTCTCCTCTGCCTGGGTGCCTGGGCCTAAATATGTGACAGTGGCCTGTTCCAGTGGTGGGTGACGTGAAGCCTGATTCTCTGCTATGACATGAAGACTGATTCTGCGCTGACATAAGGCCAGATTCTCTGTTACGTGACCTCTCTTCTCTGTCTGGGTGCCGGGGCCTAAATATGTGACAGTGGCCTGTTCCAGTGGTGGGTGACGTAAAGCCTGATTCTCTGCTATGACATGAAGACTGATTCTGTGCTGACATAAGGCCAGATTCTCTGTTACGGGACCTCTCTCCTCTGCGTGGGTGCCTGGGCCTAAATATGTGACAGTGGCCTGTTCCAGTGGTGGATGACGTGAAGCCTGATTCTCTGCTATGACATGAAGACTGATTCTGCGCTGACATAAGGCCAGATTCTCTGTTACGGGACCTCTCTCCTCTGCCTGGGTGCCTGGGCCTAAATATGTGACAGTGGCCTGTTCCAGTGGTGGGTGACGTGAAGCCTGATTCTCTGCTATGACATGAAGACTGATTCTGCGCTGACATAAGGCCAGATTCTCTGTTACGGGACCTCTCTCCTCTGCCTGGGTGCCTGGGCCTAAATATGTGACAGTGGCCTGTTCCAGTGGTGGGTGACGTGAAGCCTGATTCTCTGCTATGACATGAAGACTGATTCTGCGCTGACATAAGGCCAGATTCTCTGTTACGGGACCTCTCTCCTCTGTCTGGGTGCCGGGGCCTAAATATGTGACAGTGGCCTGTTCCAGTGGTGGGTGACGTAAAGCCTGATTCTCTGCTATGACATGAAGACTGATTCTGTGCTGACATAAAGCCAGATTCTCTGTTACGGGACCTCTCTCCTCTGTCTGGGTGCCGGGGCCTAAATATGTGACAGTGGCCTGTTCCAGTGGTGGGTGACGTGAAGCCTGATTCTCTGCTATGACATGAAGACTGATTCTGCGCTGACATGAAGCCAGATTCTCTGCTATGGCATGAAGAGACTCATTCTCTGCTGACATGAAGCCAGATTCTTTGCTATGGCATGAAGAGACTGATTTTCTGCTGACGTGAAGCCAGATTCTCTGCTATGGGACCTCTGTCCAATTGATATTGGTTAATTTTTATTTTTAAAATTTTTATTTTAATTTATTTCTCTATCCACATTTGTTTGCTGGGGATTTACCTACATGTTGCTGCCTTTTGCAGCCCTCTAGCTCTTTCCTGGGCTGTTTTACAGCCTTTTTAGTGCTGAAATGTTCGGGTCCCTATTGACTTCAATGGGGATCGGGTTCGGGACGAAGTTCGGGTCGGGTTCGGATCCCGAACCCGAACATTTCCGTGAAGTTCGGCCGAACTTCTCGAACCCGAACATCCAGGTGTTCGCTCAACTCTATAGGGAACCTGTTGTTAAAAATTTGAATCCCACCCCTGGTGGCACGGATAATTTAACACCGTCTACGGAAAAAATGCACTGGATGTCACTGATATTTCAGGGATGCGCACACTTTACACAGGAGATGTGGTGCGGATAATTTAACTGTCCACAGTGGCCTATTAGACGCTATTTGGCACAGGACGCGCTAAAAATATATAAAAGGACTTTTTTGTCCCTGAAAAGTTTTTTTGTATAAAAAATCTTCCTATTACACTCCCTACACTGTCTGTCTCTTCCTATGCACAGCTCTCCCTAACACTGAGCAATTTAGCACAGGTTACGCTACAAACATACACTCACCTAAAGAATTATTAGGAACACCATACTAATACGGTGTTGGACCCCCTTTTGCCTTCAGAACTGCCTTAATTCTACGTGGCATTGATTCAACAAGGTGCTGATAGCATTCTTTAGAAATGTTGGCCCATATTGATAGGATAGCATCTTGCAGTTGATGGAGATTTAAGGGATGCACATCCAGGGCATGAAGCTCCCGTTCCACCACATCCCAAAGATGCTCTATTGGGTTGAGATCTGGTGACTGTGGGGGCAATTTTAGTACAGTGAAAATTGTCATGTTCAAGAAACCAATTTGAAATGATTCGAGCTTTGTGACATGGTGCATTATCCTGCTGGAAGTAGCCATCAGAGGATGGATACATGTTCTCATTCTGTTTACGCCAAATTCGGACTCTACCATTTGAATGTCTCAACAGAAATTGACTCATCAGACCAGGCAACATTTTTCCAGTCTTCAACAGTCCAATTTTGGTGAGCTTGTGCAAATTGTAGCCTCTTTTTCCTATTTGTAGTGGAGATGAGTGGTACCCGGTGGGGTCTTCTGCTATTGTAGCCCATCCGCCTCAAGGTTGTGCGTGTTGTGGCTTCACAAATGCTTTGCTGCATACTTCGGTTGTAACGAGTGGTTATTTCAGTCAACGTTGCTCTTCTATCAGCTTGAATCAGTCGGCCCATTCTCCTCGGACCTCTAGCATCCACAAGGCATTTTTGCCCACAGGACTGCCGCATACTGGATGTTTTTCTCTTTTCACACCATTCTTTGTAAACCCTAGAAATCGTTGTGCGTGAAAATCCCAATAACTGAGCAGATTGTGAAATACTCAGACCGGCCCGTCTGGCACTAACAACCATGCCACGCTCAAAATTGCTTAAATCACCTTTCTTTCCCATTCTGACATTCATTTTGGAGTTCAGGAGATTGTCTTGACCAGGACCACCCCCCTAAATGCATTGAAGCAACTGCCATGTGATTGGTTTGACTAGATAATTACATTAATGAGAAATAGAACAGGTGTTCCTAATAATTCTTTAGGTGAGTGTATATTGCTGCTGTCACACACAATAGTCCTTACAAGGACTTTTGGGTCTCTGAAACATTTTTGTGCAAAAAAAATATTCAATTACACTCCCTACACTGTCTGTCCCTTCCTATGCTCAGCTCTCCCTGACTATGAATGAGCCGAACATGCATCATAGGGTGCTATATAGCACCCGATGATGCGTTCCAGCCAGCCAATCACTGTAATGGCAGTAACCAACATGGCTACTGGCATTACAGTGAGGGCAGTATTTACCTGCACATTTATTGGCTGCGTACCGCCAAGTGCTGAGCATCGAGGTGCTCGAGCCGAACAGGTGTTTGGCCAAGCATGCTCGATCATCACTACTCATAATGTGTGCTAGTACAAAAAATTTCCCCTAATATTGTGTGCCAGTACAAACAATTTCCCTTTAGAATGTGTGCCAATACATAAAAATGCCCCCTTATAACATGTGCAAGTACAAAAAAAGTCCCCTTATAATGTGTACCACTACAAAAAAAAGTCCCTTCTGTGTGCTAGTGCACAAATGTCCTCTTATAATGTGTGCCAGTACAAAAATATACCCCTTTTTAGTGCCCCGGTATAATGTGTTCCAGTACAAATATGCACCTTCTTAGTGCCCCCAATGTCCCCAGTGATCCCTCCAGTTAAAAATAACCCCCCCCCCCCTCGATAGTGGTGCAACACCATACTGCAAAGGAAAAAATAAACTCAAATACAGTATTTACCTCCATGGTGCTGTTCGGATAGGGTGCAGGACATAGGCCTCTTCTGATCTGTGTCCTGAGCTGTATACTTCCTGGCATGATGATGTCATTGTACCACCTGCACTGGCCTCTGCTAGGCTACAGGCACTACTCTTGAAGTCTGTCGGAGTGAATCGCAGGGCAGGGAAACATCACCACCATGCCCTGCTGTTGGATTCAACTTTACCGCAGTCACTGCACATATTGTATTTTAGAACTAAGGGTATCTACAAATGTTTAATATATATTATCTATTTTCATGTTTATGCCTTTATTACAGCAAGAGGAGGACTGGTTGGCAGGAACAGGGCTAACCACCTTTCTCCTCATATCTTGGTAGGAGTGTGCTAGTGTCCAGGTCAGACAGAAAGGAGTGAGGTAGCACATGGCAGCACTCGTTCTTCTGGAGAATTATATCCTATTCCCCTGTGACACCAGAGGGATCTTTAGGAACCAGATCCAGCTCTCCTGTCAGAACAGCACTCCAGAGAGACCATCATAATTCAGATTGCAACCATTAGTGTGAGAAGACAGCAGAGGTGAGGGATTATAAAGGTACTGCAAGGTGAGGGATTATAGCTCCAGCACCATCACTTACCTAAACAACCACCAGGTAAGACAAACAACAAGCCAGTGTTACAGTGAACACCTACATCCACAAGTGCCTGCTGGTGCCAATCAATTACCACCCAGCCAGCATACCGCCTCTGCTGGTGCCAGAGAAGAATTGCACTAAAAGCCTGCTGCTGAAGTACAGTATGTATTTCAAGTTCTACGTTGTTGTTTTTTTGTTGTAATTCTCTGTCCTGCTCAATGAGATGGAAGCACATGCTCAGTTCCATCCTTCAACTGCCAGCAGCTGCAGTACAAAGGACATGCCCCCTGACTAAGTACACATCCCCTAACTTTAAATAAAATCTAGCAGAGAAACTGGAGAAAAAAATGGTGAGATCTTTGGATCCTTTTGAAGTACAGGGCTGGCTGTAAGTTTGTTAGAAATTGTCATGTACTATATGATGTCTAATTTTCATTTGTTACATTAATTATGGAATAACCCAATTAATAACGTTTCATAAAGGACATTTTTAAATATGCCATTGAGATTGTAAAAACAGAAAATATATTTTAGGTCCAATTTAATAGCAGCATCCTTTTAAATTGCCAGAGTAACCAAGATAAAAATTAAATTAAGGGCTCATGCACACAACCGTATGCCCTCCGAGACATACGGTCCGTGAGCGGGCCATATGTCCCGGAGCGGCATACATCGTGCACACGGGAGTGCACAGCATCATAGGTTACTATGATGCTGTGCGCATCAGGCCGCCCGTGGGACTATTGTCCTGCACTCATAAGATCATATGAGTGCGGGACAATAGTCCCGTGGGCGGCCCGATGAGCGCAGCGTCATAGTAATCTATGATGCTTTGCGCTCCTGTGTGCATGATGTATGCCGCTTCGGGATAAATGGCTCGCTCACAGACCGTATGTCTCGGAGGGCATACGGTCGTGTGCATGAGCCCTTGCTCTGATAAATGCACTGATTGTTTAGTGTCTGGCACATTAGTGGTTAACCTTTCAGTAAGGCTTAGACTTGCTTTACCTCTACTGCCCATTTCTTTAGACAACCTCTGCAGACAAACTCTCAATCATATGAGAATTGAAAGCCGTAAAATTTATGATTAGAACATATTCAGGACAGCTGCATTGCAAGATACACATATTTCATGTCAGACAAATACCAGGGCATCAAGTAGCTTAATAAATGTAGCTCTTTGATAAATCTCAGCTATGTAGCTGTCTTTTCAGAATTCACAAAGGACCAGATAAAGCATTTCTAAAAAGGCATGGGCAACAGAAAAGGTAATAATGGCAATCATCAAAATAATATGAAAGTTTAAATATATATATAGTGAAAATATTTTTTATTGATCCTGTAATATATGCATGTCTGTCTGTCTGTCTATCTATCTATGATACCATATTTTTCCGTTTATAAGACAAATATTTTTCCCCCAAAAGTGTGGAAAAAATGGAACTGCATCTTATAAAGTGAATAATATTGAGTGCTTCCATTATGGAATGCAGGAGGTGTTGGAAGTGGTGACTGTAGCATGGCTAGCACTTGCTGTACTCACCACTCCCTGGTCTTCCTCTGGGTTCCGCGCTGCATGTTTCCTGAATGCCTGTAGCGTCAGGACATAGGGGGACGCTTATGAAAACCGGCGATTTAGACGCTGGTCTTCATCTCTCTTGTGCTGGAAGCTCAACATAACATATGCAGACTTTACACTTGTCGAAATCAAAGCAATGGAGCTGGCGTAGATTTAGACTATTTTCAATGCCTAAACCAGATAAATCAAACAGCCCTGCCATGTGCAAAAAATAGAAAAAGAAATGCATCGCACATCCACATGCTATGCTTTGATCTCTTAACTGCTACTCAGCAGGAACCAGCGCTACTTGGTGCATGTGTACCACCTCCTATGCTACATGGTGTCATAAACTCCATTGTAACCAATCTATCAACCTACTTTCAATAAATACAACACTCAGAATAGTATTAATCATCTTTATTTTATTTTACTTTCTTTTATTTGTTGGATAAAGTTGGCCACGGTGTTACTTACATTACTTAAATAAATATATAAACTGAATTAAATCTGATAAACCAGTTAATCACCATAAATAATTAAATCTACCTAGTCCACTCAAAGAGTGACTATTACTAGAGTTGAGCGAACACCTGGATGTTCGGGTTCGAGAAGTTCGGCCGAACTTCCCGGAAATGTTCGGGTTCGAGATCCGAACCCGATCCGAACTTCGTCCCGAACCCGAACCCCATTGAAGTCAATGGGGACCCGAACTATTGGGCACTAAAAAGGCTGTAAAACAGCCCAGGAAAGAGCTAGAGGGCTGCAAAAGGCAGCAACATGTAGGTAAATCCCATGCAAACAAATGTGGATAGGGAAATGAATTAAAATAAAAATTTAAAAAATAAAAATGAACCAATATCAATTGGACAGAGGTCCCATAGCAGAGAATCTGGCTTCACGTCAGCAGAGAATCAGTCTCTTCATGCCATAGCAAAAAATCTGGCTTCATGTCAGCAGAGAATCAGTCTCTTCATGCCATAGCAAAGAATCTGGCTTCATGTCAGCGCAGAATCAGTCTTCATGTCATAGCAGAAAATCAGGCTTCAAGTCACCCACCACTGGAACAGGCCACTGTCACACATTTAGGCCCCGGCACCCAGGCAGAGGAGAGAGGTCCCGTAACAGAGAATCTGGCCTGATGTCGGCACAGAATCTGTCTTCATGTCATAGAAGAGAATCAGGCTTCACGTCACCCACCACTGGAACAGGCCACTGTCACACATTTAGGCCCTGGCACCCAGGCAGAGGAGAGAGGTCCCGTAACAGAGAATCTGGCCTTATGTCAGCGCAGAATCTGTATTCATGTCATAGCAGAGAATCAGGCTTCACGTCATCCACCACTGGAACAGGCCACTGTCAAACATTTAGGCCCAGGCACCCAGGCAGAGGAGAGAGGTCCCGTAAGAGAGAATCTGGCCTTATGTCAGCGCAGAATCTGTCTTCATGTCATAGCAGAGAATCAGGCTTCACGTCACCCACCACTGGAACAGGCCACTGTCACACATTTAGGCCCAGGCACCCAGGCAGAGGAGAGAGGTCCCGTAACAGAGAATCTGGCCTTATGTCAGCGCAGAATCTGTATTCATGTCATAGCAGAGAATCAGGCTTCACGTCACCCACCGCTGGAACAGGCCACTGTCACATATTTAGGCCCAGGCACCCAGGCAGAGGAGAGAGGTCGCGTAACAGAGGATCTGGCTTCATGTCAGCACAGAATAAGTCTTCATGTCATAGCAGAGAATCAGGCTTCACGTCACCCACCACTGGAACAGGCCACTGTCACACATTTAGGCCCCGGCACCCAGACAGAGGAGAGGTTCATTTAACTTTGGGTTGCCCCGCAATATAATGGTAAAATGAAATTAAAAATAGTATTGAATGAGGAAGTGCCCTGGAGTAGAATAATATATTGTTAAGGGGAGGTAGTTAATATCTAATTTGCACAAGGGATGGACAGGTCCTGTGGGATCCATGCCTGGTTCATTTTTATGAACGTCAGCTTGTCCACATTGGCTGTAGACAGGCGGCTGCGTTTGTCTGTAATGACGCCCCCTGCCGTGCTGAATACACGTTCAGACAAAACGCTGGCCGCTGGGCAGGCCAGCACCTCCAAGGCATAAAAGGCTAGCTCTGGCCACGTGGACAATTTGGAGACCCAGAAGTTGAATGGGGCCGAACCATCAGTCAGTACGTGGAGGGGTGTGCACAGATACTGTTCCACCATGTTAGTGAAATGTTGCCTCCTGCTAACACGTTCCGTATCAGGTGGTGGTGCAGTTAGCTGTGGCGTGGTGACAAAACTTTTCCACATCTCTGCCATGCTAACCCTGCCCTCAGAGGAGCTGGCCGTGACACAGCTGCGTTGGCGACCTCTTGCTCCTCCTCTGCCTTCGCCTTGGGCTTCCACTGGTTCCCCTGTGACATTTGGGAATGCTCTCAGTAGCGCGTCTACCAACGTGCGCTTGTACTCGCGCATCTTCATATCACGCTCCGGTGTAGGAAGTAAGGTGGGCACATTGTCTTTGTACCGGGGATCCAGCAGGGTGGCAACCCAGTAGTCCGCACACGTTAAAATGTGGGCAACTCTGCTGTCGTTGAGCAGGCACTGCAGCATGTAGTCGCTCATGTGTGCCAGGCTGCCCAGAGGTAAGGACAAGCTGTCCTCTGTGGGAGGCGTATCGTCATCGTCCTGTGTTTCCCCCCAGCCACGCACCAGTGATGGGCCCGAGCTGCTTTGGGTGCCACCCCGCTGTGAACATGCTTCATCCTCATCCTCCTCCACCTCCTCCTCATCCTCGTCCTCCCCGTCCTCCAGTAGTGGGCCCTGTCTGGCCACATTTGTACCTGGCCTCTGGTGTTGCAAAAAACCTCCCTCTGAGTCACTTTGAAGAGACTGGCCTGAAAGTGCTAAAAATGACCCCTCTTCCTCCTCTTCCTCCTGGGCCACCTCCTCTTCCATCATCGCCCTAAGTGTTTTCTCATGGAGACATAGAAGTGGTATTGTAACGCTGATAACGGCGTCATCGCCACTGGCCATGTTGGTGGGGTACTCGAAACAGGGCAACAGGCCACACAGGTCTCGCATGGAGGCCCAGTCATTGGTGGTGAAGTGGGTCTGATCCGCAGTGCGACTGACCCGTGCGTGCTGCAGCTGAAACTCCACTATGGCCTGCTGCTGCTCGCACAGTCTGTCCAGCATATGCAAGGTGGAGTTCCACCTGGTGGGTACGTCGCATATGAGGCGGTGAGCGGGAAGGCCGAAGTTACACTGTAGCGCAGACAGGCGAGCAGCGGCAGGGTGTGAACGCCGGAAGCGCGAACAGACGGCCCGCACTTTATGCAGCAGCTCTGACATGTCGGGGTAGTTGCGAATGAACTTCTGCACCACCAAATTCAGCACATGCGCCAGGCAAGGGATGTGCGTCAAACCGGCTAGTCCCAGAGCTGCAACGAGATTTCGCCCATTATCGCACACCACCAGGCCGGGCTTGAGGCTCACCGGCAGCAACCACTCGTCGGTCTGTTGTTCTATACCCCGCTGACTGGATGAGCAGGTGGAAGAAGAGGAGGAGGAAGCTGAGTAGGAGGAGGAGGAGACAGGAGGCAAAGAATGTTGCCCTGCGATCCTTGGCGGCGGAAGGACGTGCGCCAAACAGCTCTCCGCCTGGGGCCCAGCCGCCACTACATTTACCCAGTGTGCAGTTAGGGAGATATAGCGTCCCTGGCCGTGCTTACTGGTCCACGTATCTGTGGTTAGGTGGACCTTGCCACAGATGGCGTTGCGCAGTGCACACTTGATTTTATCGGACACTTGTTTGTGCAGGGAAGGCACGGCTCTCTTGGAGAAGTAGTGGCGGCTGGGAACAACATACTGTGGGACAGCAAGTGACATGAGCTGTTTGAAGCTGTGTGTGTCCACCAGCCTAAATGACAGCATTTCATAGGCCAGTAGTTTAGAAATGCTGGCATTGAGGGCCAGGGATCGAGGGTGGCTAGGTGGGAATTTACGCTTTCTCTCAAATGTTTGTGAGATTGAGAGCTGAACGCTGCCGTGTGACATGGTTGAGATGCTTGGTGACGCAGGTGGTGGTGTTGGTGGTACATCCCATGTTTGCTGGGCGGCAGGTGCCAACGTTCCTCCAGAGGCGGAGGAAGAGGCCGAGGCGGCGGCAGCAGCAGAAGAGGCCGAGGCAGCAGCAGCAGCAGAAGAGGTAGCAGGGGGAGCCTGAGTGACTTCTTTGTTTTTAAGGTGTTTACTCCACTGCAGTTCATGCTTTGCATGCAGGTGTCCGGTCATGCAGGTTGTGCTAAGGTTCAGAACGTTAATGCCTCGCTTCAGGCTCTGATGGCACAGCGTGCAAACCACTCGGGTCTTGTCGTCAGCACATTGTTTGAAGAAGTGCCATGCCAGGGAACTCCTTGAAGCTGCCTTTGGGGTGCTCGGTCCCAGATGGCGGCGGTCAGTAGCAGGCGGAGTCTCTTGGCGGCGGGTGTTCTGATTTTGCCCACTGCTCCCTCTTTTTCTACGCTGTTGGCTCGGTCTCACCACTGCCTCTTCCTCCGAACTGTGAAAGTCAGTGGCACGACCTTCATTCCATGTGGGGTCTAGGACCTCATCGTCCCCTGCATCGTCTTCCACCCAGTCTTGATCCCTGACCTCCTGTTCAGTCTGCACACTGCAGAAAGACGCAGCAGTTGGCACCTGTGTTTTGTCATCATCAGAGACCTGCTGAGGTGGTATTCCCATGTCCTCATCATCAGGAAAAATAAGTGGTTGTGCGTTAGTGCATTCTATCTCTTCCACCCCTGGGGAAGGGCTAGGTGGATGCCCTTGGGAAACCCTGGCAGCAGAGTCTTCAAACAGCATAAGAGACTGCTGCATAACTTGAGGCTCAGACAGTTTCCCTGATATGCATGGGGGTGATGTGACAGACCGATGGGCTTGGTTTTCATGCGCCATCTGTGCGCTTTCTGCAGAAGACTGGGTGGGAGATAATGTGAACGTGCTGGATCCACTGTCGGCCACCCAATTGACTAATGCCTGCACCTGCTCAGGCCTTACCATCCTTAGAACGGCATTGGGCCCCACCAAATATCGCTGTAAATTCTGCTGGCTACTGGGACCTGAGGTAGTTGGTTCACTAGGACGTGTGGCTGTGGCAGAACGGCCACGTCCTCTCCCAGCACCAGAGGGTCCACTAACACCACCACGACCATGTCCACGTCCGTGTCCCTTATTAGATGTTTTCCTCATTGTTCCCGTTCACCACAATTTTGAGAATGGCAAATTTGGGAATGGTTTTTCAACCCAGAAAAAAAAGTGTGCTTTTACGGTCACTACAAATAACTTGACCAGCTAAAACAGTACAGATTTGGTTAAATAGAGATGTGAGGCCTGTTTTTTTTTTTGCGCTGTGTGACAGGTATAGGTTTAATCACAGAATCAGACTTCTATCTGCACGCTAGCGTGTGTCTTAGGTTTTTCTGAATGACACTATCACTAGCTTCAATGTAAGATATTCTTTTTGGGATAGATTTCAAGTAGGCCTCAAATACCAGAAACTAGTTATTTTGAGAATGGCAAATTTGGGAATGGTTTTTCAACCCAGAAAAAAAAGTGGGCTTTTACGGTCACTACAAATAACTTGACCAGCTAAAACAGTACAGATTTGGTTGAATAGAAATGTCAGGTCTATTTTTTAGGCGCTGGGTGACAGGCTCAACTTGCCCCTGATGTAATATATGGCCAAAAAATAACCACACTGTTGATGGTTAAATGCACTTGGGTGACACAGGCTCAGCCTGCACCAGATGTAGTATATGGCCAAAAAATAATCAGACTGTCGATGGTTAAATGCACTTCGGTGACACAGGCTCAGCCTGCAGCTGATGTAGGATATAGCACAAAATAACCACACTATCGATGGTTAAATACACTTGGTGATAGCTTGTGCCGGGGCACCACTAGTCACAAAATGGCCGCCGATCACCCCAGAAAAAAGTGATCTAAAAAAGCTCTGGGCAGCCTCAAAAAAGTGAGCAAGTCAATAATAGCACTTCAATGATCCACAGCTGCAGATCGAACACAGAATGATGTCTTTTGGATGAGTTAATCTGCCTAATCTCGCCCTAACGTCGCAGCTGCAACCTCTCCCTATACTGATCATAGCAGAGTGACGTGCGGCGCTACGTGACTCCAGCTTAAATAGAGGCTGGGTCACATGCTGCACTGGCCAATCACAGCCATGCCAATAGTAGGCATGGCTGTGATGGCCTCTTGGGGCAAGTAGTATGACGCTTGTTGATTGGCTGCTTTGCAGCCTTTCAAAAAGCGCCAAGAAAGCGCCGAACACCGAACCCGAACCCGGACTTTTACGAAAATGTTCGGGTTCGGGTCCGTGTCATGGACACCCCAAAATTCGGTACGAACCCGAACTATACAGTTCGGGTTCGCTCATCCCTAACTATTACCTCAAAGCTAACACTGTGACATAAATTTAAAAGGGGAATGGGGGAGGGGGTTTCTTCTCTGCTGCTCACCAACTGAACAATAACTGTCCGATCCTTTCTTTTATAGGTACTCACGTGCGAACAGTTGAACCATTCTCCAATCAAGAAGAAGATATTCCTTCAAGTCCAGATCGCACGACGCATCTGTTACCAGCAAATACCCAGATCGCAAAAAGCATCTGTTACCAGGTAAGAAACATAAGCATCATTACTTTAAATGTGTCATGACACCATGTCACCCCTAATGGCATGCACAATCAGGTTTTTTCATTCTGACTGAGGCATTAGTGTACATTTTGATCAAAAGGCATAAGCCTTTTGATCACCACGCCAAGGTTGCATCTATGAGTGGGACCTACACGGAACTGTGCGGCGACCACCGACACCGCAGCACCGACCCAGCAGGCGGTAAGACCCAGCAGTTAAACAGCACCCCTGCTGCTTGACAATGCCTAACCTAGCACTGGGCCCCCCCAACCCACCCAGACAGCACCACAACAACAACAATGGCCACTGCACAGCACCGCACCATGTGAACAGTTGTCAAAGCTCACCTTATCCAGACAGGCCTGCCAACCCACCCTTTTCGTCGCCCACACCCCCTGTTTTCGACCTGGCGTGAGCTGCAGAAAAGGGGAGAAAGTCGCAGATAGTGGCGCAAATAACCTTAGTACCGCAGTCTGAGACAGATATACAGCAAAAAGAGGCTTATATGTTAGTAAATGACACCCCTCTTCCCCAGTGCACACACTATGATCTGATTCTGTATGCAATCAGGTCACAGTGCAGTGTGGGCACAGAGAAGACCAGGCAGCAGTGACTGCAACAGAGGCTATAGCCTGGCTTTAATGAGCGACTCTGTTGCAGTCACTGCTCCCTGGTGGCATCAAAGCAGGAGAGGTCAGTTAATTTATTTAATTTATCACTGATGGGGGTATGATCTGAGGGGATCTTATTTGAGCTCTTATGGTCATCTGACATGGTAGTCTGATCTCATCTCTGCAGGTGGTCTGATCTGATTTTGGGGGTCTGATATGGAAGTCTGAACTGAGGTCTGATGGGGATCTGACATGGGGGTCATATCTTAGGTCTGATGGGGGTCTGATATGGGGATCTGATCAAAAGTTTGATATGAGGGCTTGATTTGAGGTCTGATATGGAGGTCTGCTCTAAGCTATGATGAAGGTCGGACCTGAGCTCTGATATGGGGTCTGCTATGTGGCGTCTGATCTGAGGTTTGATATGGAGGTCTGTTCTGAAATCTGATGAACACTGGGGGTCTAATTTGAGGGTCTAATGATGATTGGGGGTCTGTTCTGAGGTCTGATGATTTTTTTTCTTATTTTCCTCCTCTAAAACCTAGGTGTGTCTTATCATCAGTTGCGTCTTAAAAGCAAAAAAATATGGTATATAAGGATTTTATTTGCAAACTCTGATGAATTTTTATTAGAATCCATGTGGAAAATCTGTAAGATCTCTCTCAATCTAATGCCAAATTAGAGAAGTATTCTCCCCTAGAAACATTGCTCCTAAGAGAGTATACCACCGTAACATGTTCCATAGAGAGGTAGATGAAATGACTACTACCTACAACAGGTGACAGGTCTGTATAGTTCTCACAAAGTATCTTTTGATTGTGTGCATAGACAAGAAAAAACAGATGGACCTCTCTGGGGCATCATTTGACAGAGGTATGGAATGGATGTTATAACACATTTATTGTTACCAGAAAGTGGTTATTAATCACTGGGAAATACAGGGTTGGACTGTCCCACCAGAGTACCACAGAATCTTCCGGTGGGCCCAAGCTCTGGCACAATAATGGTTCCCTAATAAAACAGAGCACCTAAGGTCTGGCAGAAAATTTCATTTAGAATTCACCTCAGAACCAATAGCCACCAGATATCTTATTAAACCTTACTGATGATATGCCCTACATGTGCAATTAAATAAACAATTACTTAAAAGTGGCGGTGTGATAAGCTTCATGCGTCTGTGCAGAGTGAAACCTACAGGAGGTCTTCAATCCCTATATGCTGAGGAAAAGTGACAGACCTCTGAAAGAAGGAAGCAAATAATCTATAGACTATTTAGGACCACAATGGACTGTGCATGATAGCCAAGGTACAATAATGCTCCTTTATGGCTATGGACTTTGCTTCTTGTGGATAGGGTTAATTTCCTCCTGAACCCACTACTCTTTTACAATGGATTAGCTACCCATGGGAACTGTAGTACACATTGTGAAAGAACGCCAGTTTGGTTTATTTGGAAAGTTGTCTGGATTTAATGAGAGACTATAGCCTGCTTCCTCATAAAGAGTCTTGGAAAGATTATGTGTGTGTATTTAGAGAAACTGAACTTATCTTCCTATGTGTTATTTGCTAAGAATACCTCCGTAAAGCTTGTTGGACTTGCCCCCAATACCACAGTGTTTCCCAAGGGAATAAAGAGGGCACCCTCCATTCATTGCATGGCCCCAAGGAGTGTTGGAGTGAGAACAGTCACTATGAACCACTACAATTCCTATCTGTCACAGCCACTATCTCTGGCTGTGACCTTCTGTCCTTGCTCGTTCGGCGCTCCTCGCTGAAGTTCCGTTCCTGTGTGTCATTTGTGGTTCTTTATGGGTTAACTCCCCTGTGTGCCTATTAGGAGTTAATCCTCTGTCTGCTCCATGGGTGTGGTCTCTCTGCTGCACCCATGGAACCTGTATATAAGGCTGAGGTTTCCTCAGTTCTGCGTCAGCTCTCCTGGTTTGTACTCTCTCTCCCATGCTGCTGACCCATGGGATCCGTGTCTGTCTGTGCTCTGTGGGTTTCTCTACTTCTTTCCCGTCCTCTTTCCCGTCTTTCTGTTATCTGTTCTGTCAGTTACGTTTTAGTTACTTTGTGTGTATTCATATGTCTCGGTTCAGCAAGCGCCTAGCTGCAGAGTGCTATGCGCAAGGCCACGCAGTATACCACTGGTGGAGCAAGTCCTTCTCTGCTCATTGTCACTCCTGTTTCCTTGCTATGTATTTCTGCTTGTGTTATTAGTTGCCCTGTTTTGTATTTGCCTGTCTGTTATGTTTGCCTATGTGCCGTCGATACCTTCTGCTACCTGTTGTCCATTTGTTCCTGCTGTCACTGTCTAGTTCACGCTCCACAGTGGACCCTGGCAACTTCCTGCGGCAAAGTCTAACCCTACCATCTAGGGCTCTAGTGAATACCAGGAGTTGCTTAGTCACGCCCCTCTGGAGTATTACTAGACAGTGGCGCAGTGGGGGTTTTCTCCCCCTGTGCTGACGGTACATAGAGCTCATGTTTTGTCTGTGCTGCCTTCCCTGGTTTTGGTTTGTGCAATAAACTCTTGTGTGTCTGCACCTGATTTCTGTTTGTTTATTGCTTGACGACGCGGTGGTCTCTCCTGGGACCTCCAACTCGTGACACTATCAGTGCCACAGCTATCATTCCCATCCTTCTCACAGCACTCCTCCTCCAGGTTGTTGCAATATACACGATATTGTACAGATATAATCAGCAGAGTCAATAAGTAATGGGCCCTTCAATTGTCCATATACAACGCTAACTGCACATTATGTCTGAGTGGAGATGAAGCCACTTAATTACTGACCCCTTAGCAGCTGAAATTCATATTACCCTGGTAGTTATGCCAATGCATTATAACATTTATGCCTTATCCACTGCATAGGGGATAACTGTTAGATTGGTCAGCATCCCACTACTGGGGCACCATTAGTCATCTGTTTGATAAAGAATGTGTACTACCCCTCCATTCATCTCTATTTATACTTTCGGAAGGTGTTTACCTCTGGCAGTCCCTTAGACTTTAAGCAGAGCAGTGGTAAGCACCAGCACTCTCTTATGTTATCTTCTATAGATAGTTTGTTTTAACTGGAATACCTCTTTTAGTCAAAGCATGTCAGAGGTGCAATCCTGAAATGGGGGCCCCAAATAATTCCAAGATTTTCCTATAATATTCCTGTAGATTAAAGTGAACCTATGAAATTGAGCATGCAGTGCAATCTGCCAATATCATGTTACAGAGCAGAAGAAGCTAAGTAAATTGTGGGAAAGAGGAAGTATTATTATTATTCTGCTCATTCTGGTCCTTAAAAAACAAGGAGGTGGTCCTACTCAGTGACTGACAACTATTTCTCTATGTACAGTATACCGGTAAATAGTGATGGACGAACATCGGCCAGGGTCGATTCAAATGTTCGCGAACCACGCGTTCGCGGCAGGCCCCATTTACTTTAATGGCAGGCGAACCTGTAAAACCTTTTTAGTATTTTAATCAGGGGCCATTTTTATGCGTCTTAAAGTGAAACTCTCAAAAATGTGCCCTGCTGGAACCTAGAAAATGTTTATTTCCTATTGGTTTGATGTATACAAATGTGCAGCACTCCTTGTTTCTGTATCCTGCAGAGTCCATAAAAAAAATGCTTACGTTATCATATTTTCTTTCTACCATGGAACTGTATGATGAACGGACGCCACTGTACGGCATCAGTCTGAGGCATCTGTTAACGCATACATTTTTGGTATACACTAAATGGATGGCAAAAATAGGATGTGAACCCAGCCCTAGTGTCAGAATAATCACCAGTACAAAGTGGAGCGGTGTGGCAGAGAGGGGATGCCGCCATGTACTGACAGAGCGCTACCTGGTCCTGGTGGTCAGGGATGAGGACTGTTTTTCCCAAGGATCATTTTCTACTGGGAAATACAGGACACAGTATAATACACTAGAATCTATATAATATAAAGATATTAGCTCTACCCCTGAATAATAATACAATTAGGTGGTCATTTATTATATAGAAATGCGTCTATGTTAGGCGTATTTCTGACACAGATTGTGGTGCAAAGGTCCTTAGCAATCTGCATATTTTTCCTGCTCATGACAGGTCTAAATAAAGATGGTGTGGGCAGGGAAAAGGATACAGTTATGGCCATCCAGTTATTGGATACCACCGCCATACATTGACCGGATAACATCTCTGTACAGTGACCGGATAACACCGCCATACCATGACCGGATAAAAGGGTATAAGAGGGCACAGTACAGGGAATGACTAGGGGCACTGCACAGGGTGTGGTAAGAGGGCACAATGCAGGGTATAAGGGGGCACAATCCTTATGGTGAAAGCGGTTCATGCGCCACCACAATGAGAGGCAGAGGAGTAAGACAGGGGTGTGATTATGTGGCTAGAGATAAAAAATTTAACTGTTGGCCAGTACAGGCCTCAAAAAATTAGGCAATAGGCATTCACCTGACAGCAAAGAACTTTGGATTCTGTGGCTTGAGGTACATTAGGTGGTCACAGGATAAAAATGTAACTGTCGGCCAGTACAGGCCCCAAAAATAAGGCAATAGGAATTCGCCTGACAGCAAATAACTTTAGATTCTGTGGCTGGAGGTATATTAGGAGGTCACAGAATAAATATGTAACTGCCGGCCATTACAGGCCCCAAAAATTAGCCAATAGGCATTCACCTGACAGCAAAGAACTTTGGATTCTGTGGATGGAGGTACATTAGGCGGTTACAGGATAAAAATGCAACTGTTGACCAGTAAAGGCCCCAAAAATTAGCCAATAGGCATTCACCTGACAGCACAGAACTTTGGATTCTGTGGCTGGAGGTGCATCAGGTGGTCACAGGATAAATATGTAACTGTCGGCCAGTACAGGCCCCAAAAGTTAGGCATTCACCTGACATAAAAGGCCTTTTATGCCACTGTATATACATAAGGCAAGGACCATTCTTTGTTCTGTGTGGTGGCGGATATGTGTGGGCTGGCATGAGGAAATTAAATTACACGTGGTCATCACAGGTGTTGAATTCCTCTGAGTTCCATGCCTCATTCATTTTTAAAAATGTGAGGTAGTCCACAATTGTGAGCTAGGAGAGTGCGCTTATCGGTCACGATCCCCCCTGCTGTGCTGAACGTCTTTTCGGACAGGACACTCAACTAGGGGCAAGCCAAGAGTTCCATGGCAAATTGTGCCAGCATTGGCCACAGGTCAAGCCTGCACACCCTGTAGTCCATGGGTTCCTCGCTTCTCAGAGCATCTACATCGGCCTTTAACCCGATGTAGTCGGACACCTGTCTGTCTAGGCGCTCCCTGAGGCTGGATCCGGAGGGAGGCTGTCGATGGGTTGGCTGCAAGAATGATCTCATATCCGAAGTGACCAACACATCTTCAAACCGCCCTATTTTTGCAGGCGCGGTAGGATTGGTACCCGCACCTGTTTCACTGTGTGTGTGTGGAAATTCCTCTGCCAGTGCCCGCAACAGCAGAAGGCAGCATCTCTCGCAGCAAGACCTGGAAATGCTGCATTCTGCCAGCCCTCTGTGATGCTGGTAACATGTCCGCAATTTTGTTTTTGTACCGGGGGTCTAAGTACGTTGCCACCCAGTATAGGTCCTTGACCTTTATGCTTTTTGTACGGGGGTCCCTCTTCAAACACTGGAGCATGAAGGCCCCCATTTGCACTAAATAAGAAGTGGTGGAGCACCCTGGCTCCTACTCATCGCCCAGGAGAATGAGTCCTCGGTCTCCTCCCCCAGCCACTGACAACACAAGGGATCCCTGAAAAGTTTAAAGCCTGCTCTTATTGCTCCTCCCCCCAGCCACCATCCTCCTCTAAATCCTCTTCAGACTCCTAATGACTTGTCTCAGATAGAGTAGTTCCCCCTAGAAATTCATTCAGCATTGCGACTGCCTCATCTTCCAGCTCCTGCTCCTCGACGGCTTGATCAATGACACGACACAATGCACGCTCCAGAAAGAAGGCATAAGGTACAATGTCACTGATGGCGCCTTGGCTGCGACTGACCAGTTTGTTGATCTCATCAAATGGCGGCAGAAGTCTGTATGTGAGCAGCCACTGGCGCGGTGAAAAAAAACAAAGCTCCCCAAAACCTGTCCTGCTGCAGAGTTCGTACAGGTAGTCGTTAATGGAACATTTCTGCTGGCGCAGCCTATCAAGCATATACAAGGTGGCGTTCCAGCGCATCAGGCAGTCACAAATCAGATGTCTGATGGGCAAGTGGTGTCACCGCTGAACGTCAGCAAGCCGAGCCATTGCCGTGTAAGATCTAAAATGGCCAGAGATTTTCCTGGACCCCGGGGAATTTGGCAACGAATTGCTGCACGACTAAGTTCAGGACATGTGTCATTTTGCCCTGTTTCAGCGCACTCAGCAGATTGGCACCGTTGTCGCACACCACTTTACCAACTGTCAAATTGAGCGGGGTTAGCCACTAATCAGCCTGTGATCGCAGAGCTGAAAGCAGTGCAGGACCGGAGTGGTTCTTGGCTTCCAGGCACAAAAGCCACAGCGGAAAAGGAGGAGTCAGCCGAGGAGGAGACAGAGGAGGAGGAGAAAAAGATGCAGGCCTGCATGAAATCCATGGCGGTAACACCAAATCCACACGGGTGCCACGGGTTACATGCTTTACGGCCGTCAAAGGTTCACTCAGTGGGCAATAAAAGTTATGTACCTTCCCTGCCCGTATTTTCTAGACCACGTGTCTGTGGTCAGATGTATCTTGGCACCAAGACTGTGTGCCAGAGATATATTAACTTGCCGCTGATTGTGGCCATATAGTTTAGGAATGCCCTTCTGGGAGAAATATTTCCTTCCGGGGACCTTCCATTGCGGTGTGCCAATGGCCACAAATTTTCTAAAGGCCTCCGAGTCCACCAATTTATTTGTAGTTGGTGGGCTAGCAGTTCCGACAAGCCAGCGGACAGCCTTTGGGCAAGAGGATTATCCAGCGTCATCTTTTTTTACGCTCGGACATTTGGGCCACTGAAGCCTACCTTGTGTCAGATGAACGCAACAACGGAATGGTGGAAGGTGGAGTGGAGAACAAATGGGAGGAGAGAGGAGAAGAGGCAGAACATGGAGCGCCGGGAGTTTTCGGCTTTGTGGGTTCTGACGTTTGTTGCTCCCACTGGGCTCGGTGATGGGAGGTCAGGTGCCTTTTTAAGGCGGTCGTCCCTAGGTGAGTGTTGGGCTTACCGCAACTTTTACATTGACAGAACAGGCTGCAGATGGCAACACTATTGTCAGCAGCTGTGACCTTGCATGGTGGATGGCTCGCTCCAGATAAATTTGCAGTCTGCTTTTTGCCTCCTGTGCCCTGCGAGATCTGCCTGCTTCTCCTCCCTCTCTGCTGCTCCGTCTCTCCCTCTGAACTCCCCTCCTCTTCCTCTCCTGTGGGCACCCACGTAACGTCCATCGACACGTCATCATCGTCACCTTCACCACCACTGACATTAGAGATCTCGGAGTAGGCAGCCACAGTGGGGACCACCCTCCTTTTGCTGATTTGGGAACGATCATCAGGCCGCTGGGTGGCGGTCGTTGCTACCTCCTCTTCCTCATCCGATGCCAAGAATGGCTGCACATCGGTAAGGTCTGGGAATGGATGGGAAAATAATTCCTCTGACTCGAGTGGCGGGGCTATGGTGGTGGTGTCTTTGGGGTTGCACACAGCAGAGAGTGAGGAGGGTGCAGATACAGAAGCAGAAGTCTGAGTGAGCCATTTAACCAACTCTGGTGCACCCTTTGAAGTTATCGCACACGCCTTCTCCAACTTCCCACTTAGGCTCCGGCCTGGTGAACCTGCCCAACCCCTACCATCCCTGCAGAATGGTTTGCTTTTTCCTCTGCCTGTCATTTTCTAAATGACCCTCTGCCTAAGGGTTCGTTCACAAGAACGTGTGCTGCCTGTTGCCGTATTGAGGACCGCATTTGCGGATCCACAATACACGGGCACCGTTCCGTGTGCATTCCGCATCACGGATGCGGACCTATTCACTTCAATGGGTCTGAAAATCCAGAGATGCAGAACGATGCGGAACGGAAGCATGAAACTGAACACTATAGAAGCACTACGGAGTGCTTTCTGGGGTTCCGTCCCTTTGCACCGCAAAAAGATAGAGCATGTTCTATCTTTTTGCGGAACGGAGGGATCGCGGACCCATTCAAGTGAATGGGTCCACGATCCCCATGTGGCTTGGCCATGGTCGGTGCCCGTGCATTGTGGATCGCAATTTGTGGACCACAGCACAGGCACATGCTTTACACAGTCGTGTGAACGA
This sequence comes from Bufo bufo, assembly GCF_905171765.1. Lineage (NCBI taxonomy): Eukaryota > Metazoa > Chordata > Amphibia > Anura > Bufonidae > Bufo > Bufo bufo. The sequence goes on along the minus strand of NC_053391.1, from coordinate 337,298,526 downwards.
GCCTTTAGTCCGTAGAAAAGAACAGTATTTGTGGAAGAAGGTATATTGCAGCCCTCAATCAGTATTTGGTGGAAAAAGGTATATAGCAATAGCACCCCTCAATCAGTATTTTATGGGAGAAGGTATATGTCACCCCTCAATTAGTATTTGGTGGAAACAGGTATATAGCACCCCTAAATCAGTATTTGGTGGAAACAGGTATATGGCACCCCTCAATCAGTATTTTGTGGAAGCAGTGTATCGCAGCCCTCAATCAGAATTTGTGGAAGAAGGTATATGGCACCCACCAATCAGTATTTGGCGGAAACAGGTATATAGCACCCTTCAATCAGTATTTGGCGGAAACTGTTTTATAGCACCCCTCAATTAGTATTTTGTGGAAACAGGTATATGGCACCCCTCAATCAGTATTTTGTGGAAGCAGGTGTATCTCAGCCCTCAATCAGTATTTGTGGAAGAAGGTATATAGCAATAGCACCCCTCAATCAGTACTTAGTGGAAGAAGGTATATGGCACCCCTTAATCAGTATTTGGCAGAAGCAGGTGTATGGCAGCCCTCAATCAGTATTTGGTGGAAACAGGTACACTGCGTGCAGAATTATTAGGCAAATTAGTATTTTGACCACATCATCCTCTTTATGCATGTTGTCTTACTCCAAGCTGTATAGGCTCGAAAGCCTACTACCAATTAAGCATATTAGGTGATGTGCATCTCTGTAATGAGAAGGGGTGTGGTCTAATGACATCAACACCCTATATTAGGTGTGCATAATTATTAGGCAACTTCCTTTCCTTTGGCAAAATGGGTCAAAAGAAGGACTTGACAGGCTCAGAAAAGTCAAAAATAGGGAGATATCTTGCAGAGGGATGCAGCACTCTTAAAATAGCAAAGCTTCTGAAGCATGATCATCGAACAATCAAGCGTTTCATTCAAAATAGTCAACAGGGTCGCAAGAAGCGTGTGGAAAAACCAAGGCGCAAAATAACTGCCCATGAACTGAAAAAAGTCAAGCGTGCAGCTGCCAAGATGCCACTTGCCACCAGTTTGGCCATATTTCAGAGCTGCAACATCACTGGAGTGCCCAAAAGCACAAGGTGTGCAATACTCAGAGACATGGCCAAGGTAAGAAAGGCTGAAAGACGACCACCACTGAACAAGACACACAAGCTGAAACGTCAAGACTGGGCCAAGAAATATCTCAAGACTGATTTTTCTAAGGTTTTGTGGACTGATGAAATGAGAGTGAGTCTTGATGGGCCAGATGGATGGGCCTGTGGCTGGATTGGTAAAGGGCAGAGAGCTCCAGTCCGACTCAGACGCCAGCAAGGTGGAGGTGGAGTACTGGTTTGGGCTGGTATCATCAAAGATGAGCTTGTGGGGCCTTTTCGGGTTGAGGATGGAGTCAAGCTCAACTCCCAGTCCTACTGCCAGTTTCTGGAAGACACCTTCTTCAAGCAGTGGTACAGGAAGAAGTCTGCATCCTTCAAGAAAAACATGATTTTCATGCAGGACAATGCTCCATCACACGCGTCCAAGTACTCCACAGCGTGGCTGGCAAGAAAGGGTATAAAAGAAGAAAATCTAATGACATGGCCTCCTTGTTCACCTGATCTGAACCCCATTGAGAACCTGTGGTCCATCATCAAATGTGAGATTTACAAGGAGGGAAAACAGTACACCTCTCTGAACAGTGTCTTGGAGGCTGTGGTTGCTGCTGCACGCAATGTTGATGGTGAACAGATCAAAACACTGACAGAATCCATGGATGGCAGGCTTTTGAGTGTCCTTGCAAAGAAAGGTGGCTATATTGGTCACTGATTTGTTTTTGTTTTGTTTTTGAATGTCAGAAATGTATATTTGTGAATGTTGAGATGTTATATTGGTTTCACTGGTAAAAATAAATAATTGAAATGGGTATATATTTGTTTTTTGCTAAGTTGCCTAATAATTATGCACAGTAATAGTCACCTGCACACACAGATATCCCCCTAAAATAGCTAAAACTAAAAACAAACTAAAAACTACTTCCAAAAATATTCAGCTTTGATAATAATGAGTTTTTTGGGTTCATTGAGAACATGGTTGTTGTTCAATAATAAAATTAATCCTCAAAAATACAACTTGCCTAATAATTCTGCACTCCCTGTATATGGCACCCCTCAATCATTATTTTGTGGAAGCAGGTGTATCTCAGCCCTCAATCAGTATTTGGTGGAATAAGGTATACAGCAATAGCACCCCTCAATCAGTATTTAGTGGAAGAAGGTATATGGCACCCCTCAATCAGTATTTGGCAGAAGAAGGTGTATGGCAGCCCTCAATCAGTATTTGGCGGAAACAGGTATATGGCACCCCTCAATCAGTATTTTGTGGAAGCAGGTGTATGGCAGCCCTCAATCAGTATTTGGTAATAGAAGGTATATAGCAATAGCACCCCTCAATCAGTATTTTGTGGAAGAAGGTATATGGCACCCCTCAATCAGTATTTGGCGGAAACAGGCATCTAGCACCCCTCAATCAGAATTTGGCGTAAACTGGTATATAGCACCCCTCAATCTGTATTTTGCGGAAACAGGTATATGGCACCCCTCAATCAGTATTTGGCGGAAACAGGTATATAGCACCCCTCAATCAGTATTTGGTGGAAACAGGTATATGGCACCCCTCAATCAGCATTTTGTGGAAGCAGGTGTATCGCAGCCCTTAATCAATATTTAGTGAAAGAAGGTATATAGCACCCCTCAATCAGTATTTGGCAGAAACAGGTATATAGCACCCCTCAATCAGTATTTGGCGTAAACTGGTATATAGCACACGTAAATCGGTATTTGGCGGAAACAGGTATATGGCACCCCTCAATCAGTATTTTGTAGAAGCAGGTGTATTGCAGCCCTCAATCAGTATTTGGCGGAAACAGGTATATAGCAGCCCTCAATCAGGATTTTGTGGAAGGTATATCGCAGCCCTCAAGCAGTTTTTTTTGGGGCAACAGGTATATCACACCCATTGCAATTAGTTACTCCATTAGCATTTGTCTCTCTATCTAGCTGTGGTATCGCAGCAGAACCGCACACAACTGCTGCACAATACAAATACGCTATAATATAATTTCTATGTTAGAAAGTATTTCATAAGTATATCACACCCCTCTATATCACACCTATCGATTGCACATCTATACCAGTCCTTAAAAGGACTTTTGTCGCCCTATTAGTTAGCGTTTGGTGTCCCTAGCTGTCCCTGCTCCAAAATGCAGTCCCTCTCCCTACACTGGCAAAGCACATAATGTAAAATGGCTGCCAGATCAGGTTCTGTTATAGGGTTGGGGGTGTGTCCATGTGCTGAAATGTCTCAATTGGCTGTCCTGTCCAACCTGATGGACGTGTCATGGGTCAAAGTTCGGCGCTATGCAAAACAATATGGCTTGTGCGAATATCGCCTTATGTTCACATGTTCGGCGAATCGCGAACGAGCAAAGTTCGCTGCGAAACGACCGCCGGGCGAACTGCAAGGCCATCTCTACCGGTAAACTTGTCAGTCAAGTAGGACAGCCCAAAGGAATCCTAAAGCAAGAAAAAGCATACATTTTATTATTTTATGCACTTATATAGCGCTACTATATTCCACAGCGCTTTACAGACATTAGCATCACCATTAGCAACCAACTGTCCTCAATGGGGCTCACAATCTAAGGTTTTAATGCATCATTTTAATGAATACATTTAAAGTTATACTGGAACTTTTCAAACAAAACTATCTTTTCAGGTCGGATTTAGAATTGGAGCTGAAATACATTTCTCTAATAAAGATTCATGTCGAAAAAATTTGAAGTTCTATTATATTTCAGTTTTTTAGCAGTGATAGAGAAAACCTACAGGTGAAACAGGCCATAACTATGAGAGTTACTTAGACCTTATTAACTTGAAGCTTATTCCTAATGCTTTAGAAGTGGCTACAATGTAAAGTATTCCTGTCCTGGGAAGTTTTGTGACCTTTAAAGAGTATTTATAATTTATTTGCCCTTGTGTTGCATATTCACCAGCTGTGTTAGGTCATGCGGTCTTGCCATACTTTTATCAGCAGCTACAGAACAATGATAGCAGATTACAGTGGTTAAAATTAATGAGACCCCATGCACCTGCTTCATGCTGAGCCCTCAGCTTAGCCTAACAGCAATAACATAGGAGTAAATCAGAGATTAGCATAGTCCCAAATCACGTATTTCCTAGGACATGAGTGTGAATAATGGCAGGACATTAAGATTACTCTGTAAAGCCCCATTTTTTTCCCTCCAAGGCTGCTTGATTACAATATTTATTATTCCAAGGAGGAGGAAGGCCGGATGGAAATGAAGTTTATACTGTCTTCTCTCAGCTATTACTGAAACAGGAACCCAAAAAAGAACATAATGATTTGATGGGAAATAAAGGTGAATAAAATGTCACCAGAGTGAGCTCATCCCATGATTAGTGTACAAGAAGGGAGGGAAAGGAGGACAGCTGAGTTTATCTTCAACGCTGACATTTTCACAGACACAACATTCAGAACAACAGTGACATGTACAATTATTGGGTTTGAGGCCATCTTGTAGAAAACCATGCTACAGATGTTATTTAGTTATTTGGCAAGATGTGCCTTCACATTGTTGTTTTTTTTTATCAGTTTAACAACAGTCTTAGTGATTATAAAAGAAAACAACTTCATGTTTGTGATTTTTTTAAACCAAAAAGTTGCTTCAAATATATCAAAAGTAAAATAAATATTATATGGAAACACAGTTCCAATTGTGAAATGAAAGGGGTGTTCCAGCCAAATAAAAAGGTTGCATAGGGACACAACAATAATAGCGCTTATACTCACTCCACCAAACCCTCCGCCTTACTACAGTCCTGATCAAAAGTTTAAGACCACTTGAAAAATCGCAAAAAAATCATATTTAGCATGGCTGGATCTTAACAAGGTTCCAAGTAGAGCTTCAACATGCAACAAGAAGAAATAGGAGTGAGACAAAACATTTTTTGAGCATTCAAATTAATGAAAACAACGAATAAACTAAAACAGGCTGTTTTTCAGCTGATCAAAAGTTTAGGACCACACCTCCAAAAAAAAACTAATCCCCCCCAAAACAGAAATCCAACTTCCAAACATGAACTCAGTAATGAGTAGCTACGCCATTATTGTTTATCATTTCCAAAATTTGTTTCGACATGCTTGATGCAAGCGTTTCCATGAGGTGAGTGGGAATATTTCTCCAAGTGGTGAAGACAAAGGCCATCTACTGTCTGGAACTGTTGTCCATTTTTGTAAACTTCCCTTTCCATCCATCCCCAAAGGTTCTCAATTGGATTTAGATCAGGGGAACACGCAGGATGGGCCAAAAGAGTGATGTTATTCTCCTGGAAGAAGTCCCTTGTCCTGCGGGCATTGTGTACTGTAACGTTGTCCTGTTGAAAAGCCCAGTCGTTACCACACAGACGAGGGCCCCCAGTCATGAGGAATGCTCTCTGCAACATCTGGACATAGCCAGCGGCCATTTGACGCCCCTGCACTTCCTGAAGCTCCATTGTTCCACTGAAGGAAAAAGCACCCCAGACCACTATGGCGCCACCTCCACTGTGGCGTGTAGAAAACATCTCAGGTGGGATCTGCTTGTCATGCCAGTAACATTGGAAACCATCAGGACCATCAAGGATAATTTTTTTTCTCATCAGAGAATAAAACTTTCTTCCACCTTTGAATGTCCCATGGTTGGTGCTCTCTTGCAAAGTCCAAACGAGCAGTTCTGTGTCGTTCAAGGAGACGAGGTCTTTGAAGACGTTTTTTGTTTTTGAAGCCCTTCAGTCTGATGGTTATGGGGCTGCAGTCAGCACCAGTAAGGCCCTTAATTTGGGTTGAGGATCGTCCAGTGTCTTGACGGACAGCCAATTGGATCCTCCGGCTCAGTGCTGATGAAATTTTTTTGGGTCTTCCACTTGACTTTTTTGTTCCATAACCCTCAGGATCATTTAAGAAATTCCAAATGACTGTCTTACTGCGTCCCACCTCAGCAGCGATGGCACGCTGTGAGAGACCCTGTTTATGCAGTTCAACAACCCGACCACGTTCAAAAAGGGAGAGTTTTTTTGCCTTTGCCATCACAATGTGTGACTACCTGACAGAAAATGACAATGAATCCACATCTTTGCACAGATTTGGCCTTTTAAATGCATGTGGTCCTAAAATTTGGATCAGCTGAAAAACAGCCTGTTTTAGTTTAATCGTTATTTTCAAACTTTTGATCAGGACTGTATATTGATGGTGCCCAGGTCCTTGCAGGACTCTATTTCTAGCTCCAGACCGAACATAGCAGGAGATAGCCATAAATACTGCTCAGCCAATCGCTGGCTACAACTATAGCAAACCTCAACCAATGTTTGGCTGAACACTATGTTCAGCCATTTTCTGCCGTATCAGGATGTCAGCAGAAAGTGGAGTGTAGCAGGAACCTGGGCACCATCAAAATGGTAGAGATGAGGGACTGGTGTGGTGACCATAAGTTCAGTTATTGTTTTCAGCAATTGTATCTTCATTGCAACCTTTTTTATATGTCTAGAACATCTCTTTATAAATGTCTGCAAGTGATGTACTTCAGCATGGAAAATCAATAAGCTCTCTTCTTTTATAAAATCCAGGTCTTATTACAGTATATCTCTTATATATATATATATATATATATATATATATATATATATATATATAAAAATGCGTGTCTGGATGTTCTTTATGCGCGACCAAATGACTGGACCGATCTTCACCAAATTTGGCATACAGATACATCAGGTGTCCGGGAAGATTTTTAGACCGGGTCATAGCTCTCTAGGACTTACAGTTCCTGAGATATTCCCCAAAAATTACGTGCATTAGCCAATAGAAGCCAGCAAGCCTCTAAATCCGAACTGCCATTTACACAGTCACATGTCCCTTATTAGCCAGTAGAAGCTCGCAGGTCCTACTCCAGGTTGCCAAAACAACTGATCACAGGTTTTAGCAGTTCGAAGGTCCTTAAATATTCAGTCATATGACGAATGACAGCACAACTACACTGCTACATGCATAGGGGGCAGGGGGCACTATTAAACAGACAGGCGCTGTGCAGTTCACTGTTAAAGGGGCGGGCGCTGTGGAGGTCACTGTTAAAGGGGTGGTCAGTATAAAGGCCACTGTTAAAAGGGTGGTCAGTGTTAAAGGGGAGGGCACTGTGGAGGTCACTGTTAAAGGGGCGGTCACTGTGGAAGTCACTGTTAAAGGGGTGGGCACTGTGAAGGTCACTGTTAAAGGGGCGGCCACTATGAAGGTCACTGTTAAAGGAGCGGTCACTGTTAAAGGGGCAGGTACTGTGGAGGTCACTAATTAATAGACGGGCACTGTGGAGTTCACTGTTAAAGGGGCGGTCACTGTGAAAGTCACTGTTAAAGGGGCAGTCACTGTAAAAGTCACTGTTAAAGGGGCAGTCACTGTGAAAGTCACTTTTAAAGGGGCGGGCACTGTGGAGGTCACTGTTAAAGGGGCAGTCACTGTGAAAGTCACTGTTAAAGGGGCGGTCACTGTGAAAGTCACTGTTAAATGGGCGGTCACTGTGAAAGTGACAGTTAAAGGAGCGGTCACTGTGAAAGTCACTTTTAAAGGGGCGGTCACTGTGAAAGTCACTTTAAAAGGGATGGGCACTGTGGATGAAATATTGTACACTATGAATAATGATTTTTTTTAATATCTGTAATGATATATTTTTGTGTTCTCATTTATAGCTTGATAAAGGGCACCAAATTGGGCCCGAAACGTCGCAATAAGCAATAAATGTTACTATAAGATTGTACCACTAAATATTGAATTGAAGCTATATGCTGTCCTTGGTGTGCTGTCTCCAAACTACTGATACAAGTTATTTACCGACACCTCGGGTGGAAGGGGTCTGAAAGGGGACGTGCACCCACAAAAGCCACTGATAAGACGTGTGCTGAGGTCTTGCTGTGACTAGAAGCTATTGAATCCACCCAGAAACCACGTGAAACCATCTTGGGCTGCTGCACATTTAGCTCTAATGTCGCTAATTAATATTCAACGTGACACCAGTGGTACCTTCTCCTACACAGAAGAAGATGCAATAAGAATCACTGCAAGTGTGACCGCATCAAATAAATTCCTGACCAATCCAGGATCAAGCCTATCTATTTCAACTGTTGAAAAAACTTACAAAAAAGTGACCGCTCTAGAACTTTATAATGTAATATTGGCAGAATTATACAGGACCAGACGTATACCCAGAGGGCTGAGATGCAATTTACGTCCTACTCTGTTCTCTGGAAAAAAAATCCTGAATAAAGCATCATTTTATATTATCCTACTGATGCTTGAACGGGCCGATCGGGATATTAGAAAAACTAAAGAGGAGATCACCGCATTGGAGAATACCCTGTTTGGCAATATTGCTGAAGAAGAAAGTACTAATACAATCCTGACCTCAGAAGATCAACTTCTTCAAGACGAACTTGGAAGATAGGAAACGCACCAAATTTCTACAAGATTCCCAAGACTACGAATCAGGACATGTCTATAGGATTCCACCACGAACCCATCCAACTCGCCAACGAGTACGCTCAAGGGCCTCTGGTTCCTCCACCACCAGCGATACCGATTTTTTTAGAGGACCCCCGACCCAGTCGAGGAGGACGCCGAGGATGTCTGGGCGAAAGCATCGGACGAAACAATATCACTACCAACGCCAACAGGCGGGATCGATACAAACCAGATCCAGCAACAGGGGCAGATAAATATTGATAATACAAGTTTGGGTCAACCAGGGCCGATCCTAGGGTCACAGGCGCCTGGGTGCAGAAATATTTCTGGCGCCCCCACATGGGCGTGGTTATCTTACTAACTCCTCCCCTTTACAATGTAAACACGAATATGAACTTTGCCCCACGATAGCTCTTTTGTAGAACCCCCATAAAAACTTACAGTTACTTGACTTGGCCCTTGGGGATCTCGGACGCCACTTCAACACTTTGGCCGGGGGCTCGGCGGAGCTGATGTTGTGCTTTAACCTAATGAGAAAGATTTCATAATAAGGATTTGGAGAAGGGGCAGAGGGATAGCAGAGCAGGGAGAGGCTGGTGCTGCTACTAGGGGGTCATACCATGGGGGAGTAATAAAGCCCACCATAATGCCCCCCCAGTAGTAATAATTCTCCTTATAATATGCAAAACATTTGTAATGCCCCCAGTTGAGCTAATGTTCCCATAATGTGCCAATATAAAATACCCCTTCTCAGTGCCCCCGTAGATGACCCCCATAGTGCCCCCCCCTTCCCCATAGTACCCACCATAATGTGTCCCAGTATAAAATGCCCCTATACAGAGCCCCCATATAAAATATCTTCTTTTTTAGCCTCAGTAGATGCCCCTATAGTGCCCCCCAATAATCTGCAGTAAGATGTGCCCCCATAGATGCCCCCAATCATGTGCCAGTAATAAGAGCCCCCCCACCATCATGTGCCAGTAGCCAGAGCCCCCCCATATCATGTCAGTAGCCAGAGCCCCCCCATATCATGTGTCAGTAGCCAGAGCCCCCCATATCATGTGCCAGTAGCCAGAGTGCCCCCAATCATGTGCCAGAAATAAGAGCCCCCCCACCATCATGTGCCAGTAGCCAGAGCCCCCATATCATGTGCCAGTAGCCAGAGCCCCCCATATCATATGCCAGTAGCCAGAGCCCCCCCATATCATGTGCCAGTAGCCCCCCTTATGTGCCAGTAGCCCCCCTATGTGCCAGTAGCCCTCCTTATCATGTGCCAGTAGCCCCCCTTATCATGTGCCAGTAGCCCCCTTATCATGTGCCAGTAGCCCCCCTTATCATGTGCCAGTAGCCCCCCATATCATGTGCCAGTAGCCAGAGCCCCCCCCCATATCATGTGCCAGTAGCCAGAGCCCCCCCACCATCATGTGCCAGTAGCCAGAGCCCCCCCATATCATGTGTCAGTAGCCAGAGCCCCCCCATATCATGTGTCAGTAGCCAGAGCCCCCCATATCATGTGCCAGTAGCCAGAGTGCCCCCAATCATGTGCCAGAAATAAGAGCCCCCCCACCATCATGTGCCAGTAGCCAGAGCCCCCCCATATCATGTGCCAGTAGCCAGAGCCCCCCATATCATGTGCCAGTAGCCCCCCTTATGTGCCAGTAGCCCCCCTATGTGCCAGTAGCCCCCCTTATCATGTGCCAGTAGACCCCCTTATCATGTGCCAGTAGCCCCCTTATCATGTGCCAGTAGCCCCCTTATCATGTGCCAGTAGCCCCCCTTATCATGTGCCAGTAGCCCCCCATATCATGTGCCAGTAGCCAGAGCCCCCCCCTTATCATGTGCCAGTAGCCAGAGCCCCCCCCCATATCATGTGCCAGTAGCCAGATCCCCCCCATTATCATGTGCCAGTAGCCAGAGTGCCCCCATATCATGTGCCAGTAGCCAGAGTGCCCCCATATCATGTGCCAGTAGCCCCCCTTATCATGTGCCAGCCCAGTAGTCCCCCCTTATCATGTGCCAGCCCAGTAGTCCCCCCTTATCATGTGCCAGCCCAGCAGTCCCCCCTTATGTGCCAGCCCAGTAGCCCCCCTTATGTGCCAGCCCAGTAGCCCCCCTTATCATGTGCCAGCCCAGTATTGTACCTATATAAAAAAAAATAATACACTTATACTTACCTCCAGCAATGCGATGATATGAAGGCCGCCTCTTCCGTCTGTGTCCCTCGCTATACGGCTCAGCCTCAGGCGACGCGATGACGTCATCGCGCCGCCTGCACCGGCCTCTGATAGGCTGCCAGCACTAAGCCGGCAGCCTATCAGAGGAACAGGAGGGGACACACCTCTCCCTCCTCTGCCGCAGCACAGGCATCTGTATTATTGCCGTCCTGAGGACGGCAATACAGATGACTATGGAGATGAGCGCTTCCGCAATGGAGGCGCTCATCTCCTGCTCTGCCCTGCCGCCGGCCGCGGCCGCCCCCACTTGTCACCAGGGCCGCGGCCTTGCGGCACTCAGGCTTGCCGGCCCACCGGGAAATTTCCCGCTATCCCGGCAGGCCAGTCCGGCCCTGCGCTCGGCGCCTTTCGGGTGACAGCGCTGGGGTGCGGGGCACCCACTGCACCCCGTGTAGGATCGGCCCTGGGGTCAACCACCTGAAGAACCAACAGATCTGGTGGTGAATATATCCAACACTGTATTAGACTCTACTACAATCACCGTCTTTAATATAGGACTTGGCTTTGCTGGCACTAACCGCGCAGATCCATTCACGCTGGACTCTGAAATGGCAAAATTCTACCACATGCTCCGTTTGAAGGCACACATTGAATTGGATAATCTCATATGGGCCAATACACAATCTACCTCCACTCCAACCGTTTTCCATTCAAGAACCCAGAAATATAAACTCAAAAGTAACTTTGAGCCGCCACATGACAATGACGCTGTCGAGACGTATATCGCCTTCGTCAAAGCGGATCTGCTGGAACTGGAGAAGAGGGCATCATCCGAAAAAGTGAGATATAATTGAAAAAAATCAGAACAAAGGGCCATTAATAACCTTAAGAACAATAAGGACATAATAATTAAGCCAGCAGATAAGGGTTTAGGGATTGTGGTTCTAAATAGGGAGGATTATAGGAAGGAAGTCCTTAGACAACTGTCTGATACCAACACATACCAACGCATCAACTATGATCCCACAGTTGAGGTAAAATCAACTCTACTAAACTTGGTGTCGCAAGCCCTAGACCAAAAAATAATTGAGAAAAAAGTTGCAGATTTCCTGCTAATAGAGTACCCTAGAATCCCAGTTTTTTACGTTCTGCCAAAGATTCATAAGAGTAAAAAAAAAAAAAAAGGTCGCCCCATAGTCTCAGGATGCAATTTAATCTTCCAACCAGCCACAATCTTTTTGGATAGACTCTTATGCCCCTATGCCCAAGCAGGAAAATCCTTCATTTTGGATACTACGGACTTTATTAACAAAACTAAGAATCTTGACATCCACAGAGCCGATACACTCTTGGTTACCATGGATGTCTCCAGTCTATACACAAACATTCCCATAGAGGATGGTATCAACAGTGTCATGGAGATCCTGGTACAACACCAGGAATACTCCAACGAAGAAAACCTCTTTGTCATAGAACTATTGAGATTTGTGTTAATAAACAACTACTTTCTGTTTGAGGATGATTTTTATTTACAGCTTTCAGGTACCGCAATGGGATGTAATGTGGCACCAACATTTGCAGTCATATACATGAATGCCTTTGAGGAACGTTATGTCTATACCCATCATCTGTTTCATAAATGTGTCAAGACCTGGCTGCGATATATTGATGATGTCTTTTGTTTATGGCAGGGGTCAATGGAGGACTTGCAGAATTTTCATCTTGACCTGAACTCATCGGTTGGATCCATTGCTTTTTCCTTGGAAACTAGCCAGACTAAGGCCTCTTTCACACTTGCGTTGTACGGATCCGTCGTGCACTCCATTTGCCGGAAGTGCCCGCCGGATCCGTAACACCGCAAGTGAACTGAAAGCATTTGAAGACGGATCCGTCTTCAAAATGCGTTCAGTGTTACTATGGCACCCAGGACACTATTAAAGTCCTGGCTGCCATAGTAGTAGTGGGGAGCGGGGGAGCAGTATACTTACCATCCGTGCGGCTCCCGGGGCGCTCCAGAATGACGTCAGAGCGCCCCATGCGCATGGATGACGTGATCCATGCGATCTTGTCATCCATGCGCGTGGGGCGCCCTGACGTCACTCTGAGGCGCCCCGGGAGCCGCACGGACGGTAAGTATACTGCTCCCCCGCTCCCCACTACACTTTACCATGGCAAACAGGACTTTAGCGTCCTAGCAGCCATGGTAACCATTCAGAAAAAGCTAAACGCCGGTAATGCGCCGAAACGACGTTTAGCTTAAGGCCGGATCCGGATTAATGCCTTTCAATGGGCATTAATTCCGGATCCGGCCTGGGGCAAGTGTTCAGGATTTTTGACCGGAGCAAAAAGCGCAGCATGCTGCGGTATTTTCTCCGGCCAAAAAACGTTCCGGTCCTGAACTGAAGACATCCTGATGCATCCTGAACGGATTTCTCTCCATTCAGAATGCATTGGGATAATCCTGATAAGGATTCTTCCGGCATAGAGCCCCGACGACGGAACTCTATGCCGGAACAGAACAACGCAAGTGTGAAAGAGCCCTAAGATTCTATTCCTCGATGTGCTACTTCAGGTAGAAAATAACTTCCTACATTATGATCTGTACTCTAAACCTACAGACAGGAACAGCCTGCTGTTATTTAATAGTTACCACCCACCAGGTCTGATTAAATCTCTCCCGCTATCACAATTGATGAGGGTTAAGAGAATTGTATCCAACCCCAAAACTGCCGAAAGAAGGATACTACAAATGAATAACAAATTCTATAATCGCGGGTTCCCATCAGAAGTATTGATGGAACACACGCACTGCATTAATAATACCAACAGGGACGACCTCCTTAAACCTAAGCCCATAATTGGGAATAAACAGAACATTAGGATCCCTTGCGTTACCACCTACTCCACTTGGAGTCCCTCCATCAAAAAAATCATAAACAGACACTGGCAGATCTTACAGAGAAGTGCACCCAGTGTCTTTCATTGTAGACCTCTTATGTCATACAAACGCTCTCACCCCATTATTCGCGATCGCTTGGTGAGATCCGACTTCGGATATGGAAAAAACGACCCACAATGAACTATTACCGGGTCACCCAGCTTGGGAACATACCCATGTTTGGGATGTGTCCAATGTGGCAATGTCACAAAAGGTAACATTTTTACGTCATCAGGTAAAAAATATTACATTAGAGGCCACTTATCATGCACTAGTTTCGTCATCTACCTCATCAAATGTCCTTGCGGACTGGGGTATGTGGGTGAGACCACACAAAAAAAAAATCAAGGACAGAATCAGTCAACACAAATTGAATAATCGTACCAATAAGAAGGAAACTTCATTAGTACAGCATTTTCAGGGAACTTAAACATACTGTCACGACCATGCTCATGGTCGTGACTCCTGGACCCGCATGCTGTTGCCGCAGTCTGGTCTTGTTATCAATCACAGGTGAGGGCGGAAGTATGTGGCCTCACGTGTGGTTGCCGCTGGCAACATGATGTTGTTCGCAGTATAGCGGTCTGAGCTGTTGCTAGGCAGCTTGCTGTTAAGGGGATGCGGTTGCACCTGGCAACCTGTCTTTGTAGGTGTGCCTTTTGTCTGTATGGTGTGCACTGTGACATTTCCCCTTCACTTGCGGTTGCTCGCGGTAACGTGTGGTGTTGTGTGCATGTGGTGGCAGTGTCTCGGCTTGCTGGCTGATTCCCAGGACATGGTTGCCACGCATGCCGTTGCCGGCGGTAACAGGTGGAGTGTGGTGTTTATGTGTGTATTTCCCTTTAAGTGGTTTCTGTTCATTGCCTGGTGTAGGAAGGGTTAACTCCTTTCTTAGTGTGTGAACACTGGGTGTGTCTGTGTGTGGGTGTGGTTACTTGGTTTATTTAGCCTCTGCTGGATTCCTGTAGCTGAGGGGTTCTTCAGCCATGTTTATGCTGGAGTCATCCTCCTGGTATTATACCATCTATCCTGTGAGGGCCACCCTTGTGGTCTTAAGTAATGTTTAGACATAGATGTTCTTATCTTGTTATAGGTCTAATGTTGTCTCTATGTTTATTGCAGCTTATGGTTTCTGGGTTCCTGTGTGCTTTGTGTGTGTGCTGTGTCCTTTTGTGTTTGGTGTGGACGTTAGCACTTCTGCACGGGTTCCAGTCTGTGTGTCTGTGGCAGGTAGGTGTTGTGCTAGTTTCACTACCTGCCATTGCCATCTGCTGTATATGTTCCCCATTCCTTGCAGCCTGGCCAGTGAGACTCCTGTTCATCCGTGCATAGGAGGAACAGGTCGTCTTACCCTGCTCCTAGTTCCAGGGCTATCCTGACGGCTAGTAGGGACCCTAGGTTACGGAGTATGAGCCCTCCTACCATCAGGGTTGGCTCATACAGCTAGGAGTCAGGGTCAGATTTAGGGACACTATAGGAGGTGACCTGCTCCCTGTTTCCTGTCCTGGCCCAGCAGCTGCCCTTTATTATTGACACCGCACGGCTGAGGGTTTCCCCCACTCACAGCCGTGACACATACACCCAGCCAACTTAGTTTCCAAGTCATTGACTGGGTCCCGACCCCCCGCAGAGGGGGTAATCATGAGGAAATGTTACACTCAAGGGAAATGCAATGGATCCGCCGCCCGGGTACTTTGGGCCCTGGAGGCCTCAATAAGGATTATAAATTTTCTTAAATTGAAATAGTTTTACTTTGTTCTATATTCTGACTCATATGCCTCTTTATCTTCTCTCCAATAGGTCCTTCCCCTGCATCAGAGTCTCATGATCCCAACTAGAGAATTAAATATACAATAGACAGTCCTCAATCATCATCCATTGTCGTCAGTAATATATTAAGGATGGTGGGTATGGTGTCTTGTCCTGCTCCCAGGGAGGTATTGGTGCCGTACTGCATTTAGAGTATATAATTTATAAAGTTCATTATCATATACAGTACAGACCAAAAGTTTAGACACACCTTCTCATTCAAAGAGTTTTCTTTATCTTCATGACTATGAAGGCATCAAAACTATGAATTAACACATGTGGAATTATATACATAACAAACAAGTGTGAAACAACTGAAAATATGTCATTTTCTAGGTTCTTCAAAGTAGTCACCTTTTGCTTTGATTACTGCTTTGCACACTCTTGCCATTCTCTTGATGAGCTTCAAGAGGTAGTCCCCTGAAATGGTCTTCCAACAGTCTTGAAGGAGTTCCCAGAGATGCTTAGCACTTGTTGGCCCTTTTGCCTTCACTCTGCGGTCCAGCTCACCCCAAACCATCTCGATTGGGTTCAGGTCTGGTGACTGTGGAGGCCAGGTCATCTGGCGCAGCACCCCATCACTCTCCTTCATGGTCAAATAGCCCTTACTTTCAAAGTTTTCCCAATTTTTCGGCTGACTGACTGACCTTCATTTCTTAAAGTAATGGCCACTCGTTTTTCTTTACTTAGCTGCTTTTTTCTTGCCATAATACAAATTCTAACAGTCTATTCATTAGGACTATCAGCTGTGTATCCACCTGACTTCTCCTCAACGCAACTGATGGTCCCAACCCCATTTATAAAGGCAAGAAATCCCACTTATTAAAACTGACAGGGCACACCTGTGAAGTGAAAACCATTTCAGGGGACTACCTATTGAAGCTCATCAAGAGAATGCCAAGAGTGTGCAAATCAGTAATCAAAGCAAAAGGTGGCTACTTTGAAGAACCTAGAATATGACATATTTTCAGTTGTTTCACACTTGTTTGTTATGTATATAATTCCACATGTGTTAATTCATAGTTTTGATGCCTTCAGTGTGAATCTACAATTTTCATAGTCATGAAAATAAAGAAAACTCTTTGAATGAGAAGGTGTGTCCAAACTTTTGGTCTGTACTGTATATGCTACACCAAGCACACAAAACCAGATGTACTTTATATAGAGAGTCCTCACAATCCACTAGATACTGAGCTGTGTAATCAATGGGCATAACCTTCTTGCTAGTCCATAAAAAATAATCTGCAATTTGGAGATAATTCCAGTTCCCAAGATGGCAGCTATGAATTCGCGGCAACACTGAGCATGCGCTGGTTTTCCCCTGTCTTGCCAGTATCCAATATGGCGCCACTAACTCAAGACGCATTAGGGAGCATGCACCGGACGACGGCGCACTGCCCTCTATTAGGTTGAAATAGAGCGACTTATTACACGCCGGCCGAGCCGGATATCCTGCCCCACACGTGACTGGCCTACCTGCTGATAAACCCCATGGCGTGCCTCTGATTTACTGCATGCTGTGGAAGTCTTATGACTGGCCTTCTCAGGTAAGGCATCGCCATTGCCCTTATGACACATTTGATTACACAGTGCACTTGATTGGGTCGCAAACCTTGCCGAGTTGTATAAGCCACCTGTGACAGATCCATCTGTATAGACCTATATTGCTGGTTCGTCTGTTTGCCTTCATTTCGCTGGATTTCCTGTCCGTAGGCCCCTGTTCGTGTGTTTCCGCAAATACCGATTGAAACTACCGAACGGACGGCCACCCAGGAGAGGAGTGTGCTGCTAGTTAACCTAAATGGCCTCATTGTTCACAAAGGACTTGAACTAACTTGAACTCCTGGTCTAATTCGTGGCATTGTGGGATGTTAAAAGTCTGTGTATTGAAAAGGGTTGTGACATTGTATGTTTAAATGGTGATTTCTGTTCTGTTGTCCCCACATGTGTATTGGTGATTTCCCTCTGTCTTGAGAGATAATTGGATTACTCCTCGGGTGTCTCCAGGGCAGAGAGGAGGAAACCATGATGCATTGTGGGGATGTATTGTCTCTGTGGTGCTGCATGTCTGTCCTGTGTCACAGTCTCCATTCTGGTCCCCTAGGGGCGTGTCACCAGATCGGGACCTGCATAAATACGGGCGGGTAGCCTTCAATAAATCATTCCTGTTTGACCTTCAAGACGGAGCTTGGTCTCGTTTGTGGAGGCATTTATTATTGGGACAGCGCTTTCGTTTATTGCTAGCTATGGAAGGAGTTTGACGATCGGCTGGATTAAAAACTGCATTTCTGGAGAAAGGGGATTATTCACTAAACGGCGGCTTCATCTACCTGGCGGTGAGTGTCGTAACAATTGGTGGCAAGCAACAGGATGAATCCCACCGCCCAGAAGGCCAGCTACAAATCCCATGGTGGAAATGCAGTATAAGGAATTAAGGCGTGCTACCCTTAAAGATATATTGGAACGCAGAGGACGATCAGCGAGTAATCTCAAGAAGAGAGAGATTATTTCTATATTATTGGAGATGGATGCAGCACAGGGAACGGAGAGAGCTAATGTGCCTGGCATACTGGATTTAACACCCGAGGAGGTACAATTTAACCGGGCAGTCCAGATAAGGCTGGCACACCTTGGCCCCAACCCTGCAGCAGATATTGTGATCCAGGTGCAAGCAGCAGTAGCAGCACAACAGGCGCTACAGGGAAGAGGAGCTGCAGCAGCAGAGGTACCCCATAATAATAATGGAAGGAGAAAGGTACCTTTTGCTGCATTTAGACATTTTGTGGAAACGGAGGGAGAGATTGATGGGTTCCTGGCCGATTTTGAAAAGCAGTGTGCCTTAAACCAGGTACCCGCAGAGGAATGGGTCACTATCCTCTCTGGGAAATTATCCGGCCAGGCCAGTGAGGCTTTTCGGGCCATCCCAGAGGAGGAAATTACAAGTTACCGGGCAGTAAAAGATGCCCTTTTGGCCAGATACGCTGTCACTCCTGAGGCGTACCGGCGGCGATTCCGGGACACTAACAAGCAGGCTGGCGATTCTTATGTGGAGTGGGCATGCAGGGTACACCGCACCGCAGCCCACTGGATGGCAGGGTGCCAAGCGGTAACTGGGGAAGAGGTGCTGCAAGTATTTTTGTTGGAGCACTGCTTTGATCGGTTACCTGCCGGAGTCAGAGAGTGGGTTAGGGACCGCAAACCCGCTACCTTACCTGAAGCTGCTCATCTGGCCGATGAATACACAGATGCACGAAGGCTAGACCAGACAGCAGCCAAGGTCCCTACCCAAGTGGAATACAAACCGGCAGCACCTCCAACCACTACTGTGTATCACCCCCCAGCGCAACGCACACCCACAATACCACCAGCGAACAATTATGTTCAGCCAGCTCGGTTCAACGCCCGGGATTACTCTCAGCCTATCCGGTGCTATGGGTGCAAACAGTTGGGGCACAAGAGACCGGAGTGCCCATTGAACAATACCAACCAAGCGCAGTCGTGGAGAAAACCAGCCGGCGGAAATCAGCAGCCACCCCAGCCTTCCGCTCACTGTCTTGAGCAGGAGGAATTTTGGGGTATACTACATGAGGCGGATCCAGTACAAGCAGCACAGCAGGATAACCGGCAGCAGCACAGGCAGACCGTTAGACTATATGGCAAAGTGGTCACTGGTCTGAGAGACACCGGAGCCACTATGACCCTGCTCCAAAAGAACCTTGTTTCGGAACACCAACACACTGGAAATACTGTGGCAGTGAGGGTAGCAGGAGGCGCCGTGTTCCGTCTACCTGTTGCCCGGGTCCATTTGGATTGGGGAGTGGGCTCTGGACATGTGAATGTGGGGGTTATGAAAGACTTGCCTGCTGATGTCTTGCTCGGGAATGACCTGACCCCTTTGGTTTATGCTTATGCTCCAATGGGACCTGCTGATGTCAACCCAGTGACTACCCGGGCCCAGACCCGTGTTGCTGGAACCAGCCAACCTGCCGCTGAGACCCAGGTAAGACCCGATTCCCCGACTGATACCCTAGGACAGACCTTTGCTAGCTGGGATTCCCCAGAGGAGTTTGGGAGGGAAACTCAGGCAGATCCGACTCTCCAGAAGTGTAGAGACAGAGCAGATACTGGATAGGAAGGAGTAGATGGGGAGCGGTATGAATGGGTGGGGGACAGGTTATATAGGATCCCTAAACCGTCCCAGAAAAGTGTTGCCCATCCGCCGAATCAACAGCTGGTGGTGCCCGCAAAATACCAGCGGGAGATTCTGCGGATAGGGCATGATGTTCCATTAGCCGGACATCTAGGGTCCCGCCGCACAGCCTATAGGATCATGCAGAACTTCTTTTGGCCAAATTTTAATCAGGCTGTGCGGATATATTGTAGTACGTGTGACACTTGTCAACGGGTAGGAAAGCGGGGGACCACCCAAGAGCTAGGCTTATGTCTATGCCTATCATTGGGGAGCCCTTTGCCCGCATAGCCGTTGACATTGTGGGTCCACCGATCCTGGGCTAGTCCATCCGGTAAGAAGTATATTCTCACCGTGGTGGACTATGCCACTCGCTATCCAGAGGCAGTAGCGCTGTCTAATATAGAGGCAGAGACAGTTGCTGATGCCCTGGTTAGGATTTTTACTAGAGTCGGGTTCCCTAAGGAGATTCTCTCTGACCAGGGAACCCAATCTACCGCTGTGCTCACCCAGCAACTGTGGAGGGTGTGCGGCATTAAACCGATACATAGTTCCCCGTACCATCCACAGACTAACGGCCTCTGCGAGCGATTTAATGGCACCCTCAAACAGATGTTGAGGACCTTTTCTGACACTTGCAGAGACTAGGAGCGATTCCTGCCTCATCTGTTGTTTTCTTACAGAGAGGTGCCCCAGGAATCTACTGGGTTCTCCCCCTTTGAGTTGCTCTATGGGAGGAGGGTCCGCGGACCCCTAGATCTCATTAGAGGCCACTGGGAAGGGGAGACAGAGCAGTAAGGGACCCCCATAGTACCGTATGTCCTGGAACTCCGGGACCGCATGGAGAAACTGTCCCTGATGGTAAGAGAGAATCTCCAGGTGGCCCAGGGGAGACAGAAGAGATGGTACGATCGGGGTGCCCGGCAGCGAGTCTTCCAGGTTGGACAGAAAGTGCTAGTGCTCAAACCTGTGAAGGCGAACAAGATGCAAGCATCTTGGCAGGGCCCGTATAAGGTGTTAGCTCAGGTGTGTGATACTACCTACCTTATAGCCAGCTGTTCAGATGAAAGGATCCAGCGATCCTTTCATGTGAACATGCTAAAGGAGTATCAGGAGAGACCGGAGGATGTCGCTGCAGTATGTGCCCCTGCTGCAGACGATACAGAGAGTTTACCCTTACCCGATTTGTTAGAGAGGGACTCCCAGACTGACCTTACTAGTCTTGTACAGCTAGGGGATAGATTAAGCCCCACAGAGAAGGGACAGGCAAGACAGCTTCTGTGGGAGAAGCAGGCAACGTTCTCCCAAGAGCCTGGCTACACTACCCTAGCTGTACATAAGGTAGAGACCCCTGGACAGAACCCCCTGCGACAGTCCCCTTAACGTATCCCTGAAGCAGTCCGAGAAGGAATGCGGAAGGAGATACAGGAGATGACCCAGCTTGAGGTCATCAAACACTCCGATAGCCCTTGGGCTTCGCCTGTAGTCCTGGTGCCTAAGAAAGATGGGACCACCCGGTTCTGTGTAGACTACAGGCGGCTCAATGAGCGGACCACCACTGACGCCTACCCGATGCCCCGGGTAGAGGAATTATTAGATCGTATTGCCAGGGGACGCTATCTGACCACCATAGACCTGTGTAAAGGCTATTGGCAGATTCACCTGGCCGAGGATGCTATCCCCAAGTCGGCCTTCGTCACCCCATTTGGCTTGTACCAATTTAAGGTCATGCCATTTGGGATGAAGAATGCCCCGGCTACCTTTCAGCGTATGGTGGATAGACTTCTCAATGGATTCCAGGAATTTGCTTGTGCATACCTGGATGACATTGCGATCTACAGTGGGTCCTGGGAGGAACACCTAGTACATGTAGGGGTAGTTTTGGACAAAATTTGGGCTGCTGGCCTGACATTGAAGCCAGAGAAGTGCCATCTAGGCAGGGCTGAAGTGCAATACCTGGGTCACAGAGTGGGGTGTGGGAGCCAGAGACCGGCTAAGATAGAGGGAGTAGCTAACTGGCCCACACCTATCACTAAGACCCAGGTGTTAGCCTTCCTAGGGACAGCAGGGTATTACAGGCGCTTTGTCCCAGACTACAGCACTATTGCTAAGCCCCTGACTGACCTGACCAAGAAAAATCTTCCTAAGCAGGTCCTGTGGTCTCCGGCTTGTGAAGCTGCGTTTCAAGCACTCAAACAGGCTCTTGTAAATGCCCAAGTCCTGGCTGCCCCAGTCCCTAACAAACGTTTTCTCGTCCATACAGATGCTTCCATGTATGGACTGGGGGCTGTGCTGAGCCAGGTCAGGGAAGATGGAGGAGAGCACCCTGTCGCATATCTCAGTAGAAAGCTGTTACCCCGAGAAGTGAGTTATGCGGCAGTGGAGAAGGAATGCTTGGCCCTGGTCTGGGCATTGAAAAAGTTAAGCCCTTATTTGTATGGAAAGGAATTTTCCCTTGTGACGGACCACAATCCCCTTGTCTGGCTTAACCGGGTCTCAGGAGACAATGGTAGACTGCTGCGGTGGAGTTTAGCTTTACAACCGTATAACTTCACCATCAGCTACCGACCCGGTAAGCAGAATGGGAATGCAGATGGATTGTCCCGGCAAACCGACGTTCTTGCTACCTCCTAGTCCGGTCATCCCCAAGTTGACCCGCTAAAGGGTCAAGCCGGGTCTGCCGGAGTGTCCCACAAGGGGGGAGCCGTGTGACAGATCCATCTGTATAGACCTATATTGCTGGTTCGTCTGTTTGCCTTCATTTCGCTGGATTTCCTGTCCGTAGGCCCCTGTTCGTGTGTTTCCCCAAATACCGATTGAAACTACCGAACGGACGGCCACCCAGGAGAGGAGTGTGCTGCTAGTTAACCTAAATGGCCTCATTGTTCACAAAGGACATGAACTAACTTGAACTCCTGGTCTAATTCGTGGCATTGTGGGATGTTAAATGTCTGTGTATTGAAAAGGGTTGTGACTAGAGTTAAGCGAACACCTGGATGTTCGGGTTCGAGAAGTTCGGCCGAACTTCCCGAAAATGTTCGGGTTCGGGATCCGAACCCGACCCGAACTTCGTCCCGAATCCGAACTCCATTGAAGTCAATGGGGACCCGAACTTTTCGGCACTAAAAAGGCTGTAAAACAGCCCAGGAAAGGGCTAGAGGGCTGCAAAAGGCAGCAAAATGTAGTTAAATCCCCTGCAAACAAATGTGGATAGGGAAATGAATAAAAATAAAAACAAAATAAATAAAAATTAACCAATATCAATTGGAGAGAGGTCCCATAGCTGAGAATCAGGCTTCATGTCAGCAGAGAATCAGTCTTCATGTCATAGCAGAGAATCAGGCTTCACGTCACCCAAAACTGGAACAGTCCATTGTCAGATATTTAGGCCCCGGCACCCAGGCAGAGGAGAGAGGTCCCATAACATAGAATCTGGCTTCATGTCAGCAGAGAATCAGTCTTCATGTCATAGCAGAGAATCAGGCTTCATGTCACCCACCACTGGAACAGGCCACTGTCAGATATTTTTAGGCCCCGACACCCAGACAGGGGAGAGAGGTCCCATAACAGAGAATCAGGCATGGGCGTGTCTGTTTCCTGCAGCTGAGGTGGAAAGTTGTGTGTGCAGCAGCTCCTGGCAACTTCCACCTCGTTAAGGCCCCAGGGAGATTTTTCATCACCTTAATCCCCTGGGAGGGACCAGGCTTGTGGGGAGATTTTCCACCTTTCTACCCAGCCCAGGCCCTGCCTCTCCCTAGGGAGCTGGTAAGGGCCTGGGCCATGCGCTCAGGCAAGGCCCAGGATCCTGCTTCCCGGGGTAGGCCGGCGGGGAGTAGCGGAGGTGAGTTACCGGCCTCTGCTACATCTCCCGCCCCGGGGGTCAGAAGATCCAGCAGGGGTCATGTGGATGTGTCCCCTGTGGCCCCCAGGGGCGAAGCCGTGAAGATCGCCGGCAAGTCCAGGAGAATGGATTCTCCAAAAGGTACGCGGGGTGCTCCTGGAGGTGGGTTGGGAGCGGTGGAGGCCGACTGGGGCTGCATGGGGCCCAGGGAGCCTGTCGCCATATATAGCTCCCGTATAGCAGCCTACCTCCAGGAGTACGAAGAGGCTGGAAAAGTCTTAAAGAGGCTCAGCGGCGAGCTAAAGTGTGAAAGGCGGAAAGCAGACATAGCCTCTGAGGTGAAGAGGCCAGAAATATTGGCTAAGATTAGAGCTCTGAAAAATGAGATATGTATATTGGAGGACAGGAGGGCCGCTATCCTCAAGAGTAGTGGTCCTTTTGAGGAAAAACTGAGAAACGAGAAAAGGTTTAAAGGAGAACTGGAGGAGAAAGTATTGGACCCCTCAGATAATGAGGAGGAAAGGTCTGTGGTGAGCCTCGGGGGCCAGTCTGCAGGGCCAGCGGACTCAGGAATCCGGCCTGAGCAGGTCTGTCTCCCCCCCACGAGCTCAGAGGAGGAGGAGGATAATGAGAGCAGTGGGGTAGGGGGGCAATTAATGGAGCAGATACGCCACCTGGAATCCCCCTGGGCTCCCCTTGAAGACTTTGTTTTCGGGAATGAGCTCCTGGAGGACAAACCTGCAAGAAAAAAGAAAAGGAAAAAGGCAAAGAAACAAGAACAGAACAAAGAAATTAAATTGGTTTAATTGCCCTCTGGGCTGGCTGCAAAGTCAGTCCAGGGGGCTAACCCCACTACCCCCCCTAGCCTGGTTTCTGAAGTGAGACCAGAGCGTGGGAGTGGGGAGAATATAGCTATTAAAAAGATGGCGCAGGACGCCGTCCTTGTTTGCAGTAACAAGGACGGTTTGATGTTTATGGGTGGAGCGGCTGAAAAGCCGAACAGTGAGGAGTCAATGACGGGGGGAGGCGTGGCTACATCCGATGTGGCTCCGCCCACCGTCGCATCAGCTATAACACTGGAAAAGTGCTCGGTTGAATTGCCGCGGTGTGGTGGGGTTACCTCCTCCTCCCCTGTGTCTGCCCGCAAATTGGGGGGGGGCCCGCTGCTTCTGCGGCTCCCGCCGTGGCTCCCGTTGCCCCCTCTGCTCCTGGGGTCCCCGGTACCCCTCCCCCTGCTGTGTGGGGGATGGGGGGATGGAGCGGTGTGTCGGGGGTGCATTGGGGGAGATCGCGCCGCCGGGGGGGCGTGGCCGGGGGCGTGGCCAAGAGTGGCGTCCCGGCTGGAGCAAACATGGAGCACTTGCTCACAAGAACTGTCAAGGACATGATAAAAAGTGCTGATAATATTGAGTTAAGTGAAAAAAAAGCTGGCTATGCTAGTAAAACACCAGAGGTACAAGGTTCTCAGGGCTGTGGACGCCGCTGCATCCTCTCTGTCCTCCTCTGAAGAGGGGGGGAGGGGGGTGATAGTGGCAGAGGCCATGGTCCACTGTCATGTCTCCATACAGCTTCTCATAAATGTGTGCTAATTAATTCATATAGGGTTTGTCCTGTATTAAAACATGGTCAATTAGCGCCACCTTCTGACCACTTCCATATTGTTCTCTGTGTATGTTCAGCCTCTTTGTTACTCCTCCCCCTTGTGACCTCACTTATTACAAGAAGGGCAGTAGTTTCTAGAACTTGCCATGTTCACATGCTCTGCTGTACAAGATTATCTAAACTTCTACTATAGGCTGCATAGCCGGTAAGACATTATTTCTTGCTGTTCTTTCATACCTATGTGATTATTACTAGCTATAGACATGCATTATGTGTATTTCTGTGTAGGCAGCTAGTTAGCAGTTCAGATTTAAAGTAAGGGCCTAGTCAGCTAACCTTGCAGACATGTTGTATGCTGTTCTATGATATGTATATTTGCAGTTCATGTACTTATTGTATTCTTTATGTTACTGTTTCACAGTTTCACACCAACTTACTTCGGCTCATTAAAGCTACAGATCATTACCTGGTCTCAATTTACTGAGTAGTAGGAGGGTGTTTATCTGCCTGCCAAGTCCATACACGCCCCAGGGGTACACGTGGTAACGAGGACAGGACAGTGAAACGGCTGCGACCTGGCGAGTGGAAAATAAGATACAGACTTCAGAGGCCGCTATCCCACCACGCAGCTACCTGCATATGAGAACACAGCAGTCTCCTCACAGTCAAGATCCTGAACAACAGCATCATGTCACAAAGCCAAACTTCTTACAAGACAAGGTCTAAAGCCAGTCGCTCTACAAGATCCTCAGCAATCAGCAATGCCACCGCCATTGCACGTGCAGAAGCGGAGGCAGCAAAAGCACGCGCTGCCTTTGCAGAGCAAGAGATGCAACTAAAGCTACGTCAAGCGACATTTGAAGCTGAGAAGGCAAGTCAGCAAGCAGCACTGGAGAAGCTCTCAGCGCAGAAGGAAGCTGCCGCAGCCATTGCCAAAGCAGAGGCCCTGGAAGCACTCTTTTACCCAGACGACGAAAGATGCAGCGGTCCAGCCAACCTAGATCTCATCCATCAAGATTCCCTGCAGCGCACTTCAGAGTATGTCCATCGACATTCCAGAATGATCGACACTCTCCAGCCGACAGAAGATCCTCAACAAGACCTCATCGACGGATTTCATCGAACTCGCCTCACAGCAACCCCGGAAGTCCAGGATAAGTCTCTAACCCGCAGGCCAGAGGACAATCCAGGAAATGAACTAAGTAGGGACCACCCGCCTTCTCATCAGGAGTTCCAGCCTGCGCATAATGTTCCAGAAACATCCTTTTTCGTGCCTAGAAGGTATGATACAGTCCAACCTAAAAGAGAGACTACTGACAGGTATGATTATACACCATTTTCTCACTATCGCAACACTCTGCCAGCTTACTCTCCTCCTGATCAAACCAGCATGGACATTGTTAAGTTCCTCACAAGGCGTGAGCTGGTTGCCAAGGGACTTGGGAAGTTTGATGATCACCCTGAGAGTTATAGGGCCTGGCGTTCTTCCTTTAAGAACACAATCAAAGACGTTGGACTATCCCCCAGCGAAGAGATAGACCTCTTAGCTAAGTGGCTAGGGACTGCATCTGCTGAGCATGTAAAAAGAATCAAGTCCATTAATATAAGAAACCCAGAGATTGGACTAAAAATGGTTTGGGACAGACTTGACGAATGTTATGGTTCAGCAGAGGCAATAGAAAACTCTTTCTTTAAAAGGATAGAAGATTTCCCTAGATTAGCTCCCAAAGGCTTCCAGAAACTTAGGGAACTTAGTGACTTATTAATGGAACTTCAAGTAGCCAAATCTGAAGGTGATCTGTCGGGACTCACATTCTTTGACACTGCCAGGGGCGTTAACCTCATAGTACAAAAGTTACCCCCCAGCTTACAAAATGAGTGGGTCAAATGTGGTTCTAACTATAAGAAAAAACACCATGTTTCATTTCCTCCATTTTCTGTGTTTGTAGACTTCATACGTGACCAGGCTAAGATAAGAAATGATCCTAGTTTTGATTTTACACTGGCATGTACTTCTGTTCCAGGTCTTCCTTCACGTAGAGCTTCAGTGGCGGTTCACAAGACTGAACTGTTCCCTTCAGACTCTCTCCACAGGTCCGCTGGTTCCTACCATGCTACAAACAAAGTTAAAAACCCTGGTAAGCAGTGTCCTATACACCGAAAACCACATTCTCTCTTGACATGTAGGGGCTTTAGAGAAAAACCCATCGAGGAGCGTAAAGCCTTCCTTAGAGAAAATAACATCTGCTACAAGTGCTGTTCTTCAACCGCTCATATAGCCAAAGACTGCAAGGTTAGTGAAAAGTGTAAAGAATGTGATAGCACAGACCATAGTACAGCATTACATCCTGGACCAGCTCCATGGACTTTACAACACGCTTACAATACCGTTCAGCATGGTGGAGAGGAGGGTAACACTGCTATCACTACCCTGGAGGTCACTCCACAGTGCACTGAGATCTGCAAAGGATCCATAAGTGGAAAATCCTGTTCCAAAATATGTCTAGTCCGAGTCTACCCAACAGGACAAAGAGACAAAGCAGTCAAAATGTATGCCATTCTAGATGACCAAAGCAATAGGTCTCTAGCCACCTCAACCTATTTTGACATATTCAACATTAAAAGCCCCAGCTTCCCATACTCACTAAGGACTTGTGCGGGATTTGTGGAGACGGCGGGGAGAAGAGCATCCGGTTTCCAAGTTGAAGCGATGAACGGCGAGATCAGCTTGCCCTTATCAACTCTAATAGAGTGCAATCAAATCCCTGATCACAGATTTGAAATTCCTACTCCAGATGTCGCAATGCATCATGCACACCTAAAGCATATAGCTCACCTGATCCCAGAACTTGACCCACAGGCTAAGATAATATTGCTACTCGGGAGAGACATTCTACGAGTCCATAAAGTGAGACAGCACATAAATGGTCCTGGCAACGCTCCTTATGCTCAAAAGCTGGATCTAGGATGGGTCTTAATAGGAGAAGTCTGCCTTGGGAGTGTGCACAAGCCAGAGTCGGTTCATAATATGTTTACAAGTACACTAGCCAGTGAACGCCCCTCACTTTTCCAACCATGTGTCAACAACTTCCTCATAAAGGAGCTACCGTGTGCTTCCCATCTACCTTGTTCCTTTACAGATGTCTCTAGTGACAGCGACCAAGACCACTTAGGATGCACTGTCTTCCAAAGGACAAAAGATGACAATCAAGTAGCACTATCCATCGAAGACAAGCTGTTCTTGGAAATAATGGAACAAGATTTCGTGAAGGACAGCACTAACAGTTGGGTTGCGCCTCTTCCCTTCAGAACTCCGAGGCCACGCCTACCTAACAACAAGGTACAAGTACTTAAACGTTTCTCTTCTCTTAGACGTAACTTCCAAAGAAGGCCAGAGATGAGAGAACACTTCTTTTCTTTCATGCAGAGAATATTTGAGAACAATCATGCAGAGATTGCACCACCCCTTGAAGCTCATGAAGAATGCTGGCACCTCCCAATTTTCGGAGTATATCATCCAAAAAAACCAGGTCAGATCAGAGTCGTGTTTGACTCTAGTGCTAAATATGAAGGCATCTCCTTAAACGATGTACTCCTGACAGGCCCTGACCTGAATAACAAACTGCTAGGGGTACTCCTCCGTTTCCGCAAGGATTCTGTCGGTCTGATTGCTGATATCCAACAGATGTTTCATTGCTTCTTTGTTAGAGAGAAGGATAGAAACTTCCTCAGATTCTTCTGGTTTAAAGACAATGACCCTTTAAAAGATGTCATAGAGTACCGCATGAGAGTACACATTTTCGGGAACAGCCCCTCACCTGCCGTTGCCATTTACGGTCTCAGACGTTCTGCTCAGGAAGGAGAGAGAGAATATGGGTCAGATACAAGACAGTTTGTAGAAAAAGACTTCTACGTAGATGACTGTTTGAAATCTTTACCTTCCAGTGATTCTGCAATCAGTCTCCTCAAAAGAGCCCAGGACATGCTCGCCTGTTCCAATTTGAGACTCCACAAGATTGCTTCAAACAGCAAAGAGGTTATGGAAGCCTTCCCTACTGAAGACCATTCTAATGACCTAAGAGATTTGGACCTAGGGTCAGATACTTTACCTGTCCAACGCAGCCTTGGACTTCTATGGGACTTAAAATCCGATACCTTCACCTTTCAAGTTAGCAAGGAAGAAAAACCTTTCACCCGCAGAGGCGTCCTGTCTGCAATCAACAGCCTGTATGATCCTTTGGGTTTTGTAGCTCCTGTCACTATCCAAGGTAAGGCCTTGCTTAGAGATTTAATCCGTGAAACTACTGACTGGGATGTTCCATTATCCCCTGAAAAGAAGAATATGTGGGTAGAATGGAGAAACTCCCTGACATCTCTGTCTAGCCTTAATGTCTCACGCCCATATGCTCCTGTGCCATCTACTGATGTCCAAGACCATACACTCTGCGTATTTTCCGATGCTTCTGTTAAAGCTATATCTGCTGTAGCCTATCTCAGAACCGTGGACACTAATGGACAATACCACGTTGGGTTTATCATGGGCAAGGCAAAACTCGCACCACAACCTGAACACACTATACCCAGACTTGAACTTTGTGCTGCAGTCTTGGCCGTCGAGATGGCCGAGCTAATCACGTCTGAGATAGACATTGACCTTAAAAAGGTTGAATTCTACACAGACAGCAAGGTGGTCTTGGGTTACATCTATAATGAATCCAGACGATTCTATGTTTATGTCAATAACAGAGTGCTTCGGATTAGGAAATCCACCTGTCCAGAACAATGGCATTATGTGCCTACCGACAATAATCCTGCAGACCATGGTACAAGAGCTGTTGCAGCAAGTCGTCTCAAGAACACAACCTGGCTCACTGGTCCTGCATTCTTACGTAATCCAGGTTCAGCTGTTCACCAGAACAACATATGCAAACTAGTGGACGAAGACTCGGACACTGAGATCCGTCCCAAAGTGTCTGCACTTCACTCAGTGACATCCTTCGACTCCCTTGGTTCTCATCGCTTCAAAAGATTCTCTACTTGGAAATCGCTCGTACGAGCCATTACTTGTCTAGCCCACATAGCTCGTGCCTTTAAAGAGACCAATTGTAATGATGTTAGGCAGTGTAAAGGCTGGCACCACTGCCAAGAGGTTTACACTGTGACAGAATTCCAGCAGTCAAAGAAAATCATTATTCACACCATACAACATGAAGTCTTTACCAAAGAGATTGACTGCATCACCAACCATAAGTCTATCCCTGAAAGTAGCTCTTTAAAAAAGCTTGACCCATTCCTGGACGAGGACGGTCTACTGAGAGTCGGAGGTCGTCTTAAACAAGCCTCAAGTCTCGAGCTCAAGGAAAGAAACCCTCTGATAATTCCTGGGAATCATCACGTTACTACTTTGATTGTACAATACTATCACATCCAAGTGAAGCACCAAGGAAGACTGTTTACAGAAGGAGCTCTACATACTGCTGGATTGTGGATAGTTGGGGCGAAGAGACGTGTGAGTAGCATTATCTTCAGATGCGTCGTGTGTCGTAAACTTCGTGGTATGTTGCAGACACAGAAGATGGCAAATCTACCTGTTGATAGACTCAGTATGGATCCTCCTTTCACCAACGTTGGATTGGATGTATTTGGACCCTGGTCTGTCACAACACGTCAAACTAGAGGAGGCCAAGCAAACAGCAAACGCTGGGCAGTCTTATTCACGTGTATGACCATCAGAGCTGTTCACATTGAAGTCATCGAATCGATGGATACCTCAAGCTTTATCAACGCTCTTAGACGTTTTATTGCAATCAGGGGTCCTGTAAAGCACATTCGCTCTGACAGAGGCTCCAATTTTGTTGGAGCAGCTAAAGAACTACAGATCTCCTCCAATATTGATGGCAAGAGTGTGGAGAGGTACCTGAGAGACCAGGATTGCACTTGGACCTTTAACCCACCTCACTCCTCTCATATGGGTGGAGCTTGGGAGAGGATGATTGGTATAGCCCGCAGAATCCTGGATGCCATCTTCTTACAAGTAGGAACTGCTAGACTCACTCACGAGAGCCTTGTAACCTTCATGGCTGAAGTCACAGCCATCATCAATGCTAGACCTTTGACTCTAGTTCTGAGCGATCCAGAGGAACCATTCCTTCTCACTCCTGCAACCCTCCTTACCCAGAAGATTGGGAAAGTGAGTACTCCTCCTGGTGAGTTCAGCACCAAAGATCTTTATAAACGTCAATGGAGACAAGTACAGTGCCTTGCCAATACATTTTGGGACAGGTGGAAGAAACAGTACATATCCACTTTACAACCACGGAACAAATGGCAAACTGTTAGGCCCAACCTGAAACTTGGGGATGTTGTTCTTCTAAAGGACAGTCAGTTGCAAAGAAATGAGTGGCCCCTAGGACTTGTCACAAAGACATTTCCAAGCGAGGATGGGAATGTCCGTAAAGTGGAAGTAAAGGTCTGCAGATCACAAGAGACCAAGCTGTTCCTTAGACCAGTGTGTGAACTCATTCTCCTGTTATCTCCTGATGACTGATAGTGGTATTAATCAATACCAGACGGGGAGTGTCATGTCTCCATACAGCTTCTCATAAATGTGTGCTAATTAATTCATATAGGGTTTGTCCTGTATTAAAACATGGTCAATTAGCGCCACCTTCTGACCACTTCCATATTGTTCTCTGTGTATGTTCAGCCTCTTTGTTACTCCTCCCCCTTGTGACCTCACTTATTACAAGAAGGGCAGTAGTTTCTAGAACTTGCCATGTTCACATGCTCTGCTGTACAAGATTATCTAAACTTCTACTATAGGCTGCATAGCCGGTAAGACATTATTTCTTGCTGTTCTTTCATACCTATGTGATTATTACTAGCTATAGACATGCATTATGTGTATTTCTGTGTAGGCAGCTAGTTAGCAGTTCAGATGTAAAGTAAGGGCCTAGTCAGCTAACCTTGCAGACATGTTGTATGCTGTTCTATGATATGTATATTTGCAGTTCATGTACTTATTGTATTCTTTATGTTACTGGTTCACAGTTTCACACCAACTTACTTCGGCTCATTAAAGCTACAGATCATTACCTGGTCTCAATTTACTGAGTAGTAGGAGGGTGTTTATCTGCCTGCCAAGTCCATACCCGCCCCAGGGGTACACGTGGTAACGAGGACAGGACATCCACCACAATATAAATGATGCCAATGAAGCCAAGGAAGTGGCGACAAGGGCCACTGAGGCTGAGGCAAAGAATAAGAATGTGAATGTTAATATTAATAAGAATGTTATGGTCCCTGCTGGCCCAGCGGAGTGCTTGGGGGTGGGAGAGGAGATGGAGGTGACCACTGAAAAAGTGGTTACCCAAAAGAGTGGTTACAGAGGGAGTGTTAGGTTAGGGGTCACTCCGGATCCTGATGGAGGAGTGGATGCCGGGGGTTGTCCTGCTGCTGGGAGAGTGGCGGGGTCCCCCCGTGTGGCCCCCTCTGAGGGGTCTGGCGTGAAAGTTGTGACAGGTAGGGGGGGAAAGCCGGTTCTGCTGCCCCTCCTGCGTCTGTGGCGCCTGGCAGAAGTTATGCCAGTGTGGCTGCGGCTGTAGGGGGGGAGGGGCTGACTTCCTTGGCTTCCTCGCTCTCAGGGTCTGGTAATGGTGACTTGCAGCGGCGACTGCTGGAGGCCCTCAAAAAGGGGGAGAGCTCCTTTTCCGTAGAGGGGAAGAAGGTGGATTGTTCATTCTGGTTCAACAGACATGGCGTTCGGACCTTCCGAGAACAGAACGGGGGCGAGACCACCTGGTCTTCACCCACAACCGGCCCTGGAGCCAGACGGAATGTGGTCTGTCTCAAGTGGAGAAGCGATGAAGCTTGCCCTACTAGAAAGAGGGTAGTGGAGCTCCTGCTTGGGATGGGTTTCAAGTCAACCAACATCTTTGCCTTGATCCATCCTTTTGGCTCCAAGGAGTTTGACATCAGCTTTGTCCGGCCAGAGGGGCTTGAACTCTTCTGGTCCGGGTATGAGCAGGTGAAGAACATGCCGGACTGGCATGGTTTCGTTGCAAAAGCGATAACCCGCCAGAGTGAGGTCAAGAGAGTGACCGTGCTGACCCGTAATGAGTCGCTCTCTTGTATTGACATCATGACCTGGCTGGGAAGGTACGGAGAGGTCCAGGGAATACCAGCTAAAAACCTGGACGAGTTTGGCATTTGGTCGGGTGCCTGGACGTATAATATCAAGCTTAAGCGTCTGGGTAGTACAGTTTCCCACATTCCATCATCTGCCTTTATCGGCCGAGACAGGATCTTGGTTTTCTACAGGGGGCAGCCTAAGCTCTGTCACAAGTGCAGCAGCCCCACACACTTCAGCGCCAGCTGCCAAGTGCAGAAGTGCTTGTTGTGTGGGGGGACAGGTCATCTTGCTGCATCTTGTGAGGAGATTAGATGCAACCTGTGTGGGGAGCTCGGGCACCCCTTCAGTCG
This sequence comes from Bufo bufo, assembly GCF_905171765.1. NCBI lineage: Eukaryota > Metazoa > Chordata > Amphibia > Anura > Bufonidae > Bufo > Bufo bufo. Next base: position 337,264,938 of record NC_053391.1, on the reverse strand, counting down.
CTGTCCTCTCTCTGAGGCCAATGCGGCCCGAGCTCATGCAGGAGCGTGCCGGGAGGTCCCTTCGGCTGAGGCGGATACTGGCAAAGGCAGTGGAGTTAAGGGGTCAGTGAGGAACCGGAACAACCCGTCCCGGCAGAGGGGAGAGAGAGAGGCGTCAGGCGGAGAGGGAGGGGGAGGAACCCCGTCCTGGGGTGATGCCCGCTCCTTCCCAAACGACTGCCCCTCCTGAATCCGAGACCCTAGGGGGCAGCGAGCTGGAGGAGGATATTGAGAGACTGGATCTGGCCGAAGAGATTCTGTCCTCGCACTACGAAAGTTCTGCAGAGGGTAGTGGGGCAGAGTCCCAAAGTAGACGGAAACGGCGTACTAAAAAAAGATCTAGCCCGACCAAAGTTGCCAGGGAAGGTGTAACCGGCTCCCCTCTGGAGCTCTCCAACCGGTACCTCATCTTGGATGAGACCTCTGCCTCCTCTGCTGAGGAGGAGGTTGAAGGTGAGGGGCCGGGGGCGAAGGAGGGAGGGCCTTCAGGGGGCCCCGCGCCCCCCTCTGGTGGGGATGCAAGGTCCTCAGGAGGGGTGGCAAAACCGGGCCCTGAGACTGAGAAAGCCAGGAGTGGTGCGCAAAGGGAGGTGGTGGTGGCAGAGATGGATACCACCATCTCCCTCAAGAGAGGTCGTGCTGCTCTAGAAGGCAGCCCCGGGAGGGGGGAGAAGGACGGGAAGAAGGCCGTCTAATTTAACTACTCTTTATGGCGGTACCCGCTCTGCTGACTCTGGCGACCATTAATGTCATAAATTTTTGTTTTGTATTATTATTATTATTATTATTATTGTTATTGTTTTATTAGTCTTATTTGCATTTTCGTTTTATTGACGAGTAGTCAAGTTTTTCTTTTTGGGTTTTACAGCTGAACCAGCTAAGTAAGTTTCATTTCTTTTTTTTTTTGCATTTGTATATAGTTTGTATATAGTTTGTTATAGGGTATTGGTATGAATGTGAGTATGAGTGAGGCTGGGCCAGCTGAGAAGCTGTTCTGTTCTTTTTTTTCGTCTGTAAAGTTTTGCATTTTTCTAATAAAAAAGAGTTCACATAACAGAGATTCAGGCTTCATGTCAGCAGAGAATCAGTCTTCATGTCATAGCAGAGAATCAGGCTTCATGTCACCCACCACTGGAACAGGCCACTGTCAGATATTTTTAGGCCCCGGCACCCAGACAGAGGAGAGAGGTCCCATAACAGAGATTCAGGCTTCATGTCAGCAGAGAATCAGTCTTCATGTCATAGCAGAGAATCAGGCTTCATGTCACCCAACATTGGAACAGTCCATTGTCATATAATTTAGGCCCCGGCACCCAGACAGAGGAGAGAGGTCCCATAACATAGAATCTGGCTTCATGTCAGCAGAAAATCTGTCTTCATGTCATAGCAGAGAATCATGCTTCACGTCACCCAACATTGGAACAGTCCATTGTCATATAATTTAGACCTCGGCACCCAGACAGAGGAGAGAGGTCCCATAACATAGAATCTGGCTTCATGTCAGCGACTCAGCAGAGAATCAGTCTTCATATCATAGCAGAGAATCAGGCTTCATGTCACCCACCATTGGAACAGGCTACTGTCAGATATTTTTAGGCCCCAGCACCCAGACAGAGGAGATAGGTCCCATAAGATAGAATCTGGCTTCATGTCAGCAGAGAATCAGTCTTCATGTCATAGCAGAGAATCATAATTCACGTCACCCAACATTGGAACAGTCCATTGTCATATAATTTAGGCCCCGGCACCCAGACAGAGGAGAAAGGTCCCATAACAGAGATTCAGGCTTCATGTCAGCAGAGAATCAGTCTTCATGTCATAGCAGAGAATCAGGCTTCATGTCACCCACCACTGGAACAGGCCACTGTCAGATATTGTTAGGCCCCGGCACCCAGACAGAGGAGAGAGGTCCCATAACAGAGATTCAGGCTTCATGTCAGCAATGAATCAGTCTTCATGTCATAGCAGAGAATCAGGCTTCATGTCACCCACCACTGGAACAGTCCACTGTCAGATATTTTTAGGCCCCAGCACCCAGACAGAGGAGAGAGGTCCCATAACAGAGATTCAGGCTTCATGTCAGCAGAGAATCAGTCTTCATGTCATAGCAGAGAATCAGGCTTCACGCCACCCAACACTGGAACAGTCCATTGTCACATATTTAGGTCCAGACACCCAGGAAGAGGAGAGAGGTCCCATAGCAGAGAATCTGGCTTCATGTCAGCAGAGAATCAGTCTTCATGTCATAGCAGATAATCAGGCTTCATGTCACCCACCACTGGAACAGTCCACTGTCAGATATTTTTAGGCCCCGGCACCCAGACAGAGGAGAGGTTCATTCAACTTTGGGTTGCCCCGCAATATAATGGTTAAATGAAAATAAAAATAGGATTGAATGAGGAAATGCCCTGGAGTACAATAATATATGGTTAAGGGGAGATAGTTAAAGGGTTTCTGTCACCCTGCAAAACTAATTTTTTTTTTTTTGGATAGTTAGATTCCTCATAGTGCGATATAGCAGAATATAATGCTCTTACTTACTTTCATGCGGCCGATTCTTTATAAAACAAACTTTTATAATATGTAAATGAGGGCTCTACCAGCAAGTAGGGCGTCTACTTGCTGGTAGCTGCTGCAGAAATCCGCCCCCTCGCCGTGTTGATTGACAGGGCCAGCCGTGATCTCCCCCTCCGGCCGGCCCTGTCAGTAATTCAAGTATCGCGCGCCTCGCGTCATTCGGCGCAGGCGCTTTGAGATGAGGAGGCTCGTATCCTCAGCACTCCCTCAGTGCGCCTGCACCGATAACATCACCGAAAGAGAAGACGTCATCGGCACAGGCGCACTGAGGGGGTGCTGAGGATACGAGCCTCCTCATCTCAGAGCGCCTGCGCCGAATGACGCGAGGCGCGCGATTTTTGAATTACTGACAGGGCCGGCCGGAGGAGGAGATCACGGCTGGCCCTGTCAATCAACACGGCGAGGGGGCGGATTTCTGCAGCAGCTACCAGCAAGTAGACGCCCTACTTGCTGGTAGAGCCCTCATTTACATATTATAAAAGTTCGTTTTATAAAGAATCGGCCGCATGAAAGTAAGTAAGAGCATTATATTCTGCTATATCGCACTATGAGGAATCTAACTATCCAAAAAAAAAATAATGAGTTTTGCAGGGTGACAGAAACCCTTTAATGTCTAATCTGCACAAGGGATGGACAGGTCCTGTGGGATCCATGCCTGGTTCATTTTTATGAACGTCAGCTTGTCCACATTGGCTGTAGACAGGCGGCTGCGTTTGTCTGTAATGACGCCCCCTGCCGTGCTGAATACACGTTCAGACAAAACGCTGGCCGCCGGGCAGGCCAGCATCTCCAAGGCATAAAAGGCTAGCTCTGGCCACGTGGACAATTTGGAGACCCAGAAGTTGAATGGGGCCGAACCATCAGTCAGTACGTGGAGGGGTGTGCACAGATACTGTTCCACCATGTTAGTGAAATGTTGCCTCCTGCTAACACGTTCCGTATCAGGTGGTGGTGCAGTTAGCTGTGGCGTGGTGACAAAACTTTTCCACATCTCTGCCATGCTAACCCTGCCCTCAGAGGAGCTGGCCGTGACACAGCTGCGTTGGCGACCTCTTGCTCCTCCTCTGCCTTCGCCTTGGGCTTCCACTTGTTCCCCTGTGACATTTGGGAATGCTCTCAGTAGCGCGTCTACCAACGTGCGATTGTACTCGCGCATCTTCCTATCACGCTCCAGTGCAGGAAGTAAGGTGGGCACATTGTCTTTGTACCGTGGATCCAGCAGGGTGGCAACCCAGTACTCCGCACACGTTAAAATGTGGGCAACTCTGCTGTCGTTGCGCAGGCACTGCAGCATGTAGTCGCTCATGTGTGCCAGGCTGCCCGTAGGAAAGGACAAGCTGTCCTCTGTGGGAGGCGTATCGTCATCGTCCTGCGTTTCCCCCCAGCCACGCACCAGTGATGGGCCCGAGCTGCGTTGTCTGCCACCCTGCTGTGAACATGCTTCATCCTCATCGTCCTCCACCTCCTCCTCATCCTCGTCCTCCTCGTCCTCCAGTATTGGGCCCTGTCTGGCCACATTTGTACCTGGCCTCTGCTGTTGCAAAAAACCTCCCTCTGAGTCACTTCGAAGAGACTGGCCTGAAAGTGCTAAAAATGACCCCTCTTCCTCCTCCTCCTCCTCCTCCTGGGCCACCTCCTCTTCCATCATCGCCCTAAGTGTTTTCTCAAGGAGACATAGAAGTGGTATTGTAACGCTGATAACGGCGTCATCGCCACTGGCCATGTTGGTGGAGTACTCGAAACAGCGCAACAGGGCAAACAGGTCTCGCATGGAGGCCCAGTCATTGGTGGTGAAGTGGGGCTGATCCGCAGTGCGACTGACCTGTGCGTGCTGCAGCTGAAACTCCACTATGGCCTGCTGCTGCTCGCACAGTCTGTCCAGCATGTGCAAGGTGGAGTTCCACCTGGTGGGCACGTCGCATATGAGGCGGTGAGCGGGAAGGCCGAAGTTACGCTGTAGCGCAGACAGGCGAGCAGCGGCAGGATGTGAACGCCGGAAGCGCGAACAGACGGCCCACACTTTATGCAGCAGCTCTGACATGTCGGGGTAGTTGCGAATGAACTTCTTCACCACCAAATTCAGCACATGCGCCAGGCAAGGGATGTGCGTCAAACCGGCTAGTCCCAGAGCTGCAACGAGATTTCGCCCATTATCGCACACCACCAGGCCGGGCTTGAGGCTTACCGGCAGCAACCACTCGTCGGTCTGTTGTTCTATACCCCGCCACAACTCCTGTGCGGTGTGGGGCCTGTCCCCCAAACATATGAGTTTCAGAACGGCCTGCTGACGTTTACCCCGGGCTGTGCTGAAGTTGGTGGTGAAGGTGTGTGGCTGACTGGATGAGCAGGTGGAAGAAGAGGAGGAGGAAGCTGAGTAGGAGGAGGAGGAGACAGGAGGCAAAGAATGTTGCCCTGCGATCCTTGGCGGCGAAAGGACGTGCGCCAAACAGCTCTCCGCCTGGTGCCCAGCCGCCACTACATTTACCCAGTGTGCAGTTAGGGAGATATAGCGTCCCTGGCAGTGCTTACTGGTCCACGTATCTGTGGATAGGTGGACCTTGCCACAGATGGCGTTGCGCAGTGCACACTTGATTTTATCGGATACTTGGTTGTGCAGGGAAGGCACGGCTCTCTTGGAGAAGTAGTGGCGGCTGGGAACAACATACTGTGGGACAGCAAGCGACATGAGCTGTTTGAAACTGTCTGTGTCCACCAGCCTAAATGACAGCATTTCATAGGCCAGTAGTTTAGAAATGCTGGCATTCAGGGCCAGGGATCGAGGGTGGCTAGGTGGGAATTTACGCTTTCTCTCAAATGTTTGGAAGATGGAGAGCTGAACGCTGCCGTGTGACATGGTTGAGATGCTTGGTGACGCAGGTGGTGGTGTTGGTGGTACATCCCATGTTTGCTGGGCGGCAGGTGCCAACGTTCCTCCAGAGGCGGAGGAAGAGGCCGAGGCGGCGGCAGCAGCAGCAGAAGAGGCCGAGGCGGCAGAAGAGATAGCAGGGGGAGCCTGAATGACTTCCTTGTTTTTAAGGTGTTTACTCCACTGCAGTTCATGCTTTGCATGCAGGTGCCTGGTCATGCAGGTTGTGCTAAGGTTCAGAACGTTAATGCCTCGCTTCAGGCTCTGATGGCACAGCGTGCAAACCACTCGGGTCTTGTCGTCAGCACATTGTTTGAAGAAGTGCCATGCCAGGGAACTCCTTGAAGCTGCCTTTGGGGTGCTCGGTCCCAGATGGCAGCGGTCAGTAGCAGGCGGAGTCTCTTGGCGGCGGGTGATCTGCTTTTGCCCACTGCTCCCTCTTTTGCTATGCTGTTGGCTCGGTCTCGCCACTGCCTCTTCCTCCGATCTGTGAAAGTCAGTGGCACGACCTTCATTCCATGTGGGGTCTAGGACCTCATCGTCCCCTTCATCGTCTTCCACCCAGTCTTGACCACTGACCTCCTGTTCAGTCTGCACACTGCAGAAAGACGCAGCAGTTGGCACCTGTGTTTCGTCATCATCAGAGACGTGCTGAGGTGGTATTCCCATGTCCTCATCATCAGGAAACATAAGTGGTTGTGCGTTAGTGCATTCTATCTCTTCCACCCCTGGGGAAGGGCTAGGTGGATGCCCTTGCGAAACCCTGGCAGCAGAGTCTTCAAACAGCATAAGAGACTGCTGCATAACTTGAGGCTCAGACAGTTTCCCTGATATGCATGGGGGTGATGTGACAGACTGATGGGCTTGGTTTTCATGCGCCATTTGTGCGCTTTCTGCAGAAGACTGGGTGGGAGATAATGTGAACGTGCTGGATGCACTGTCGGCCACCCAATTGACTAATGCCTGTACCTGCTCAGGCGTTACCATCCTTAGAACGGCATTGGGCCCCACCAAATATGGCTGTAAATTCTGGCAGCTACTGGGACCTGAAGTAGTTGGTACACTAGGACGTGTGGCTGTGGCAGAACGGCCACGTCCTCTCCCAGCACCAGAGGGTAAACTAACACCACCACGACCATGTCCGCGTCTGCGTCACTTACTAGATGTTTTCCTCATTGTTACCGTTCACCACAATAAGAAAAATATTATTCGGGCCAATGTATTGAATTCAAATTCAGGCCTTTTTTTACAGACACCTAACACTAACTCTATCTGGTTATCTATTTAGGTACCGTATTACACTAATACACTCACACCAGTAATGACAGATTTAGCTGAATATAAATTTGAGGCCTATTATTTAGGCGCTGGGTGACAGGTATACGTTTACGGACAGAATTAGACTTGGATCTGCACTGTAGCGTGTGTGTGAAGTTCTTGAGAATTACCCTATCAGCACCTTGAATCTAATATACCCTTTTATCAATAGATTTAAAGTAGGCCTGATACAGCAGAAACCACTAATTTTGAGAATTGCAAATTTGGGAATTGTTTTTCAACCCAAAACAAAAACTGTGCTTTGACGGACAGTAAAAATAACTTGACCAGCTAAAACAGTACAGATTCGGATGAATATAAACGTGAGGCCTTTTTTTTAGGCGCTGGGTGACAGGTATACGTTTAATCACAGAATTAGACTTGGATCTGCACTGTAGCGTGTGTGTGAAGTTCTTGAGAATTACCCTATCAGCACCTTGAACCTAATATACCCTTTTAGGGATAGATTTAAAGTAGGCCTGATACAGCAAAAAACACAAATTTTGAGAATTGCAAATTTGGGAATTGTTTTTCAACCCAGAACAAAAACTGTGCTTTGACGGTCACTAAAAATAACTTGACCAGCTAAAACAGTACAGATTTGGATGAATATAAATGTGAGGCCTATTTTTTAGGCGCTGGGTAACAGGTATACGTTTAATCACAGAATTAGACTTGGATCTGCACTGTAGCGTGTGTGTGAAGTTCTTGAGAATTACCCTATCAGCACCTTGAATCTAATATACCCTTTTAGGGATAGATTTAAAGTAGGCCTGATACAGCAGAAACCACTAATTTTGAGAATTGCAAATTTAGGAATTGTTTTTCAACCCAGAACAAAAACTGTGCTTTGACGGTCACTAAAAATAACTTGACCAGCTAAAACAGTACAGATTTGGATGAATATAAATGCGAGGCCTATTTTTTAGGCGCTGGGTGACAGGTATATGTTTAATCACAGAATTAGACTTGGATCTGCACTGTAGCGTGTGTGTGAAGTTCTTGAGAATTACCCTATCAGCACCTTGAATCTAATATACCCTTTTAGGGATAGATTTAAAGTAGGCCTGATACAGCAGAAACCACTAATTTTGAGAATTGCAAATTTGGGAATTGTTTTTCAACCCAGAACAAAAACTGTGCTTTGACGGACAGTAAAAATAACTTGACCAGCTAAAACAGTACAGATTTGGATGAATATAAATGTGAGGGCTATTTTTTAGGTGCTGGGTGACAGGTATACGTTTAATCACAGAATTAGACTTGGATCTGCACTGTAGCGTGTGTGTGAAGTTCTTGAGAATTACCCTATCAGCACCTTGAATCTAATATACCCTTTTAGGGATAGATTTAAAGTAGGCCTGATACAGCAGAAACCACTAATTTTGAGAATTGCAAATTTGGGAATTGTTTTTCAACCCAGAACAAAAACTGTGCTTTGACGGTCACTAAAAATAACTTGACCAGCTAAAGCAGTAATGACAGATTTGGATTAATATAGATGTGAGGCCTATTTTTTAGGCGCTGGGTGACAGGCTCAACTTGCCCCTGATGTAGTATATGGCCAAAAAATAACCACACTATTGATGGTTAAATGCACTTGATGAAAGCTTGACCCTGATGTAGGATATAGCAAAAAATAACCACACTATTGATGGTTAAATGCACTTGGGTGACAAGGTCAGCTTGCCCCTGATGTAGTATATGGCCAAAAAATAACCACACTATTGATGGTTAAATGCACTTGATGAAAGCTTGACCCTGATGTAGGATATAGCAAAAAATAACCACACTATTGATGGTTAAATGTACTTGGTGGCAGCTTGTGCTGGCGCACAAGCAAGCCACAAAATGGCCGCCGATCACCCCAGAAAAAAGTGACTGAAAAACGCTCTGGGCAGCCTTAAAACACTGAGCAATTGAATAGCAGCAGTTCAATGATCGACAGCTGTAGATCGATCACTGAATGAAGTCTTTTGGAGGAGTTATTCACTGCCTAATCTCGCCCTGACGTCGCAGCTGCAACCTCTCCCTACATTTGTATCAGCAGAGTGACGTGCAGCGCTACGTGACCCAAGCTTATATAGAGGCTGCGTCACATGCTGCACTGGCCAATCACAGCCATGCCAATAGTAGGCAAGGCTGTGATGGCCTCTTGGGGCATGTAGTATGATGCTTGTTGATTGGCTGCTTTGCAGCCTTTCAAAAAGCGCCAAGAAAGCGCCGAACACCAAACCCGAACCCAGACTTTTACGAAAATGTTCGGGTCGTGTCACGGACACCCCAAAATTCGGTACGAACCCGAACTATACAGTTCGGGTTCGCTCATCCCTAGTTATTGAATATCATGTTAGGAAAATCTGAAAACTTTTTGTCGCCCTAATGATATTGATCTAGGTGTGCAGGTCCACCCAAACCATCCAACGGATGCAAAATAACTTTGAGGTTTACTGGTTCTCAGTCAGATGAGAGCTGGTTTGGAATAGCTCATAGTGCAAGGCTACCATTGTAAGGTATGCTGGCTGTTATCTGTTTCATGGATAGATGGATGGCTTGTACATACCTGGCTTTTGGCATACAGCCTTTGTGTGGTTGTCTATTGTATGTTGTACATAATAGGAGTCTAAGACGCATCCAGCTATCCTCTTAATGCTGCTGCCAAACCATATTGATGGGGTTTCCATCAATTTCTAACCTTTTTTTATGAACCAGACACCCTCTTCTCTTCCAAGCAGGGGCTGCCTTGGGTTCTCCCATTTACTTCCATTGTATTAAATTGTATTCGAGCACTTGAATTTTTCGGCCGAGCACTCGGATCTGCTGTGCATAGCTCGCTCATCATTAATTAGGTATCATGAATAGATCTACACCTGTTCTGTGGGCTTTTAGTTGACAATAAATAATGAGAATAACTGACCAAACACATTCTACAGCTAACAGAAGGTATTCCAAAGCATATGTTTGCACTGCTACAACATGGATTGAAAGAATCTTATTTTTCTCCACTACTTTATTGGTGCTGCCCCCATGTTTTTATTTGGTCCACTAAAGAGTCATTTGGACACAGCTGCTGCTGGGGCACCCAGTGCTTTTCTGCTTTACTGAAGGCTGCTATGTGCTTTTTTTTTTTTAACAAAGGGGATTAGCTAGGAATGTTAGTGGCCTGCAGGATGACGCGCACATCCATGTATGTGACCTGTCTGTCATTCTGGCGCACAGTAACTGTTTTGCTACCAGAAAAGATTAGCTATGCATGTTGGTGCAATGCACACTGATGTACACTGAGATACACTCTTTATGCAGTTTAACTGCAGGCTGGTATAGACCTAATTTAATGCTCTTCATGACAAATTATTTTGTAATTAACAGAATTTTTTGGTAAAATTTGGCCAATTGCTTGAATAGAATTTTTGAAAACTTCTAGCATATGTATTCAATTTCACCCCCTTTGCTATGAAATCCCTAAATAATATCTGGTCTAATTGATTAACTTTAGAACTCACATCATTAGCGGAATAAGGTTTCCTTGTGTGTAATCAAAGTGTCACATGACCTGTCACATGATATGAGCAGAAATATTCATGTTCTGCAAGTCTAGAGTCTGCAACTCTACAAAGCAAGGAACATAAAGACCAAACACTGCAACGTCAAACAAAACAAGGCTGGCTGCCAAAACTCACAGACCCAACAAGTAGGGCATTTATCAGAGGTTCAATAGACACAAACGATAACAGAGAGGAGCTTTAGAGATTCACAGCAGAGATGAAAGGAAGAACTTTTGATCCAGCATGTATATAAAATCTATAATAGTACCCACCCAGAGATCTCTAATGCCTCTCTGCTAGAAAATCCACTTCTGTCTGCTTTGCTCTAATAAAGGTCTTTTGTTTTGGAAAAGCTATTTGCAGATATGGCTGGCTTAGCTATTACCCTAATTATGCTAGAAAGCCTGTTTAAAAAGCTGACCAATGGTAGAAAGACTATGCTGTAGTTTTTTAACCGGTTGAGAAAGAAAGCTAAATTGTATGTTTTTCACATGCAGATCTCACTGTTAATTTGCCTGAAATGAAATGCAAAATATTTGAGTTTGTTAGAATGCAAATTTATTGGAAAATTAAATCTAAATTAGTAGAACTGATTTGCCTATCTCTAATATGTATATTTATACTTACCACCTTGTGATTCATAAATTTTCTCCTATTTTTTCGAGTAATTTTTTGGTAGTGTCCTCAAACTGTTTAATCAGAGATTTTTCATGGTAGGATTTTTTTTTAAATCTTTTGTTTCTCTGGAAGAAACATGCAATGTAGTCTCTTTTCCAAAAGAAGAAAAAGAAAACTGAGTTTCTCATACCAGGAACTCTGGGTTTAATCTTGAACAAAGCTGAGCCAAGAAAATTTGCTTGGAGGCCTGAGACGTCTTGGCTGGGGTAGTATTTCTCTTTATGAAGATCGCTAAGTATGCATGAGTATCGTAAGACAGTCCACTCGGTTTCTGGGAAAAAGAACATTAGCACATTTTACATCTGCTGGCATGAAATAGCCTTAGGGAAGCAAATTTGACTATATATACCAGAAACCCAAAGGGTCCACACATGTACTATGCATACTAGGCGCTCTCCGCAATGAGAAATAGTAACCCAAGGCATTGTATATATAGCCCCAAGTTGTACATCTATTTGTACCATTTAATATTGCATTTACAGAGCTGTGTGGGGGCTTTAACTTTTATACACTTATATTAAGTCCCCTTAGGGAACTTGAACATGTGATTGTCTGATTGCTTCTCCCACAGACTACAATGAACTACCACAGAGAGGTCTGCATAGGAACATCATTGAGGCAGGTCTCGGATCCTTAAGATAGCCCAACACTGCCAACGGAACACAAATAGCTACCATGATCTTGGCACTGGGGGACCATTTGGGCCCTGGGAATCGCTCAGATATTGTTGTTGCCATTGACCATGGCATTTGGGGGCATTTGAGCATTGGAGTTATCGCTGATCACAGGCATTGCCTTCACTTGTCTGCTGTATAACACACATAACGCCCACTTAGCTCCTGAGCAGCCAACATCTTTAAAGTCCTGATTTCTGCCATACATGTCTGGCGAGGGTCGGGAATGGGTTAGGCTGGGTTCACACAGGCGTAACGGATTTGTTCAGGATGCGTCCCAGGTGTATTGTGGTAATCCTGCGCGAGTAAGTACCCAATTGCAGTCAGTTTTGACTGCGATAGCGTTCCGTTGTTCAGTTTTTATTGCGCGGGTGCAATGCGTTTTGCACTCGCGTGATAAAAAACTGACTGTGGTACCCAGACCCGAACTTCTTCACTGAAGTTCAGGTTTGGGTTTAAGATTGTGTAGATGTAATTATTTTCCCTTATAACATGGTTATAAGTGAAAATAATAGCATTCTTTAATACAGAATGCTTAGTAGAAGGTCAATTGAGGGTTAAAAAATAATTAACTCACCTTCTCCTCTTGATCGCGTAGTTCCCGATCTCCTTGCTACTTTAATCATGAGCTGCCGGCTAAAGGACCTGTGGTGACGTCACATCACATGGTCCAATCACATAGTCCATCACCACTGTGATAAGGGAAAATAATACAGTGAATAGACTGTCATCTTAGCAACCATGCGTGAAAATCACACCGCATCCGCACTTGCTTGCGGATGCTTGCGATTTTCACTCAGTCCCATTCACTTCTATGGGGCCTGCGTTGTGTGATAAACGCACAAAATAGAGCATGCTGCGATTTTCACACAACGCATAAGTGATGCGTGAAAATCACCGCTCATGTGCACAGCCCAATAGAAGTGAATGGGTCCAGAATCAGTGCGGGTGCAATGCATTCACCTCACGCATTGACCCCCGCGGAAATCTCGCCCGTGTGAACTCAACCTTAAAGATCTATGTGAAAATATTTTGCACCAAGTAGTATAAACCACCAAAAATCTATTTTTAAATCCAGGTTATAAGGTAACAAAGCAGGAAAACACTTAGAGGGTGAATACTTTTACAAGCCACTGGTGTATAGCGACTATATAAATACCCCAAACACTGTATAGCTGGTCAACTGTGGATAAAAAATCTTAATGGCCGTGACACCATGGTCACTATCTTTTTAGATGCAAATAGCCTTATTACTGAAAGTTAGTTTGTGCAAAACTTTCTAATTGACATCTTATATACAATGAAGATACAGATTGGAAAAAATAAAAAAAAACTTAAAATTTTATAGAAAATTGACATTTTGGATTTAAACCATTTTTTTTTTCTTTAAATGAATTGTATATTTATATTGATTTCAGATCCAGAAATGCACATTTATAATGTGTGTGCTTTTAGCTGTGCATCTGTTAAATAAAATGCCATCTGCAGCTGCATTGCATATCATTTCTCCACATTAACTCTTTAATGAGTTAGTTTCTTCACAATACCTTATAGAGAAATTATAACAGATCCTAAGGAACAGGAAAATGGCAGACTTTAAGAACATCCAAAGATGGCATACACCTGAATGCTCATTTGAATGAGAACTATTACTCTCAACCCCTCTGTGAACATGCATGCTCAACTCCGCTGAACTCGCCTGTGTTCTTAATGGAGAGAAGGGAACAGGCTGCTGCCAGACACTTCTGTGGCCTATCTCCTCTGAGAATAAAGGATCATGGTATGTTAAAATCCATCCTTTCATCCTGCCCTATCCTTCTTTACCCTGACAACTGATGTTGATAGAGAGTTGAAATGGTTGAAAGGACTTATTGAAATCAGTAGGGTCGTGCATCACTTATCTAATGTCTATGAGCACCTCAGGAATTCTGAGAAGAGGCTATACAAATAAGCTCTTAGGCCAAATTTAAACTTCATTTGATCAGTTATTTCTATCAGTTAGGGCTCGTTGCCGTATTGCGGACCGCATTTGCGGATCTGCAAAACATGGGCACCGTTCCGTGGCCATTCCGCATCAAGTTTTTCCATTACACCTTATCTCTGAGTATTAGTTCACTAATGGTTTTGGCTCACAATAACTGATGAATATTGATGAGCGTCATAGGCAACATTTGAATTTGCTATATTTTGCAAATTTTTTGCCGAATATTCGCCGTAAATTAGCAAATTCGAGAATTTGTGATCTCCAGTCATTGTTTAATTGATTGCAAAAATCGGCAATGAAATATATTCACGATAAATTTTCAATTAGAATGTTCAACACTACGAATATATAGCGCTATATTCTAAATATTCGTGAATTCTCGAAGTAGCGATATTTGCGATAAAAATTTGCGATTCGAAGATTCGCGCTCAACACTACTGATGAATTGTGTTGAGCGCGAATATTTGAATAACAAATTTTAATTACGAATATCGAGAAATTTGCTAATATTTAGACTATAGTGCTATATCTTCATTATATCGAATATTCATAATTTTTGCCATCTGAACACATGATTCCTCCCTGCTTCTTGCTTGTGGGCTAATGACGTCATTGGCCCACAAGCAAGAAGCAGGTAGGAATCATGTGTTCACTTCAGATGGAAAAAAATTACAAATATTCTAAAAAACAAATATATAGCAATATATTGAATATAGTGCTATATATGAATTTTTTTGAATATTCGTCATTTTTTTCTAGATAAAAAAAAGTTGAATATAACCAATATACGAATCCGCAAATATATGATGAATATTCTACAAAATATTCATGAAATATCACAAATTCGAATATGACCCCTGCCGCTCATCACTACTGATGAAAACAACTGACCAAATAACTAAAGTGTGAACTTGGCATTAGCAAGCTCCAAGGTGCTCTCCATAAGTTGATATAGTATCTCACACGAATCCTGACCTAGTCCTCTCACCCAATTAAATCAATATGCTCTGCTCAGATTTACAGATAAGTGTTGCCCAGCCTTTAAGACTTCTCATACCATTTAGTTGCTCTCCATAAGGAGATACAGTATCCCCCGAATTATGAGCACCTAAATGTTTGTCCCTTGAAACAAAGATTTCTCTATTAACTGATATCTCGACATGAATTCCCTGTCCTTGTTTTTTTTAATTTTTTTTTATTATTTTAATGTACATTTGCACTAGTTAAATATTTTATGTAAAGATGGTTTTTTAGGATTATGTTTTGTTTTGTTTTTTTACCTTGTCCTCGAAGCTTGTGGTAACTAATGAAAAAAGTTTGGATCACTGTACAGTATGACTATTTAAGGCTACTTTCACACTTGTGTTCGGGGTTCCGCTTGTAAGTTCCATTTGAAGGCTCTCACAAGCGGCCCCGAACGGATCCGTACAGCCCCAATGCATTCTGAGTGGATGCGGATCCGTTCAGAATGCATCAGTTTGGCACCATTTGGCCTCTGTTCCGCTCAGCAGGCGGACACCCGAACGCAGCTTGCAGCGTTTTGGTGTCCGCCTGGCCGTGCGGAGCCAAACGGATCCGTCTAGACTTACAATGCAAGTCAATGGGGACGGATCTGTTTGACGTTGACACAATATGGTGCAATTGCAAACGGATCCGTCCCCCATTGACTTTCTATGTAAAGTCAGGAGTCCCTATTAACCACCTCCCGTCCGCCCATAGGATATAAACATCCGGGAGGGGGATCTCTATTTCTGAATGGACGTTCCAGAACATCCGTTCAGAAACTGCAGCTGCACGCTAATCGTGCAGCTGCTGATCGGGTTGCCCGCTGTCAGTGACAGCAGGGCAACCCAGAGAGAAGGCAGGGACAGTGTACAGGTGTCCCTGCCTTCTAGATTGCTGCATACACAGCGCTTACCGAGCGCTGTGTATGCAGAGCAGGTAGCGCTATGCGCTTCCTGGTCCGGCCCGGCAGTCATGTGACCGCCGTGACCGGAGAGTGCAGGAGCTGTGTGAAGTCTTTCAGAGACCTCGATCAGCCCTGCACTGAGGCTGTACAGCGCTGAATTATGCTGTAAAAGAAAAAGTGAAGTAAATGTCCCCCAGAGGTCTTGTATGACCTTATGGGGGACAAAAAGTGTAAAATAAAAATAATAAAAATAAAGGGTTGAAAAAATAAAATAAAAAAAAGGTTTCACATGTAAAAAAAAAAAATTCCCCAAGTAAGGCCTATTGCACACGACCGTATGGCTTTTTCAGTGTTTTGCGGTCCGTTTTTCACAGATCCGTTGTTCCTTTTTTTGTTTCCGTTTTTGTTCCGTTTTTCTGTTCCGTTTTTCCATTCCGTTTTTCTGTATGGCATATACAGTATACAGTAATTACATAGATAAAATTGGGCTGGGCATAACATTTTCAATAGATGGTTTAGCAAAAAACGGAACGGAAACGGAAGACATACGGATGCATTTCCGTATGTGTTCCGTTTTTTTTGCGGACCCATTGACTTGAATGGAGCCACTGAACGTGATTTGCGGCAATAATAGGACATGTTCTATGTTAAAACGGAACCGAAAAACTGAAATATAGAAACGGAATGCATACTTTATTTTGCAGAACCATTGAAATGAATGGTTCTGTATATGGACCGTATACGGAACGCAAAAAACTGCCAGTAAACGGGAAAAAAAAAAGGCCTAAGGAATAAAAAAAAATGTTAAAAATAGAAAAAAATTGAATAAAATAGACATATTTGGTATTGCCGCGTCCGTAAAAACCAGCTCTATAAAAATATCACATGACCTAACCCCTCGGGTGAACACCGTAAAAAATAAAAACTGTGTCAAAACAAGCAATTTTTGTCACCTTACATCACAAAAACTGCAACACCAAGTGATCAAAAATGCGTATGTCCCACAAAATGGTATCAATAAAACCGTCACCTCATCCCGCAAAAAATGAGCCCCTACATAAGAAAATCTCTCAAAAAATAAAAAAAGCTATAGCTCTCAGAACATAAAAAAATCTCTCAAAAAATAAAAAATAAAATCTCAAAAAAAAACAAAAAACTATAGCTCTCAGAACATGGACACATTAAAACATATTTTTTTTTGTTTCAAAAATGCTATTATTGTGTAAAACAAGAAAAAGTATACATATTAGGTATTACCACGTCCGTAACAATATGCTCTATAAAAATGTCACTTGACTGAACCCCTCAGGTGAACGCTGTAAAAATAAATAAATAGAAACTGTGCTAAAACAAACAATTTTTTGGTCACCTTGCCGCATAAAGTGTTATAATGAATGATCGAAAAATCATATGTACCCAAAAATAGTAGCAATTAAACTGGCACCTTATCCCCTAGTTTCCAAAATGGGATCACTTCTTGGGAGTTTCTACTGTAAGGGTGCATCAGGGGGCTTTAAATGGGACATGGCATCTAAAAACCATGTGGAGTTCCTTTTCTTCTGCGCCCTGCCGTGTGCCCATACAGCAGTTTATGACCACATGTGGGGTGTTTCTGTAAACCGCAGAATCTGGGTAATAAATATTGAGTTTTGTTTGGCTGTTAACCATCGATGTGTTAAAGAAAAAATTTGATTAAAATGGAAAATCTGCCAAATAATTTGATCTCTATTTTCCTTTAATTCTTGTGGAACGCCTAAAGGGTTAACAAAGTTTTCAAAATCGGTTTTAAGTAACTTGAGCGGTGTAGTTTCTACAATGGGTCATTTATGGGGGTATCCACTATGTAAGCCCCACAAAGTGACTTCAGACCTGAACTGGTCCTTAAAAAGTGGGTTTTGGCAATTTTCTTAAAAATTTGAAGAATTGCTTCTAAACTTCTAAGCCTTCTAACGTCCTAAAAAAATAAAATGACATTTCCAAAATGATGCCAACATAAAGTAGACATATGGGGAATGTTAAGTAATAAATATTTTATGAGGTATCACTTTCTGTTTTAAAAGCAGAGAAATCGAAATTTAGAAAATTGTGAATTTTTCAAAATTTTTGGTAAATTTGGGATTTTTTCATAAATAAAGGTGAAATATTTTGACTCAAATTTATGACTATCATGAAGTACAATGTGTTACGAGAAAACAATCTCTGAATGACTTGGATAAGTAAAGCCGTTCCAAAGTTATTACCACATAAAGTGAGATATGTCAGTTTTGCAAAATTAGGCCTGGTCAGGAAGGGGGCAAATGGCCCAGATGGCAAGTGGTTAATATACCATAAGATCAGAGTTTTCTCCAATCCGATGGTATATTTTAACTTGACGCATCCCCATCACCATGGGAACGCCTCTATGTTAGAATATACCATCGGATTTGAGTTAGATCGTGAAACTCAGATCCGACAGTATATTCTAACACAGAGGCGTTCCCATGGTGATGGGGACGCTTCAAGTTAGAATATACTAAAAGAACTGTGTACGTGACTGCCCCCTGTATTTAACTCATTGGTGGCCAGTGCGGCCCCCCTCCCTCTCTCCCCCGTATTTAACTCATTGGTGGCCTGTGCGGTCGGAAGTGAAAAATCAGATCTGAAAAAAACAGTTATGCAGACGGATCCGTTCTGAACGGATGCATTATAGGAGCGGATCCGTCTGTACAGACACCAGACGGATCCGCTCCGAACGCAAGTGTGAAAGTAGCCTAAGGCAAAAACGCTTCAGTTACTGATAATACAACTGTCTGCATCTGTTATGAACGGATTCGGTTGTATGATCTTTAAAATAGCCAAGACGGATCAGTCATGAACACCACTGAAATCAATGGGGGACAGATCCATTTTCTATTGTGTCCAAGAAAACGGATCCATCCCCATTGCCTCCTGCACACGACCGTTGTTCTGGTCCCATTCACTTCAATGGGGCCGCAAAAGATGCAGACAGCACTCCGTGTACTGTCCGCATCCTTTGCTCCGTTCCGTGGCCCTGCAAAAAAAATATAACATGTCCTATTCTTGTCCGTTTTGCGGACAAGAATAGGCATTTCTACAATGGGCCGCCTTTTCCGTTCCGCAAATTGCAGAAGGCACATGGATCCACAGTTTGCGAACCGCAAAAAACGGAACGGTTGTGTGCATGAGGCCTTACATTGTGAGTCATAACGGATCTGTCTTGCTCCGCACCACATCGCGGACAAAAAACGCTTGCAGCGTTATTCTGTCCGTGATGGGGACGCAACCAAAAGGGACAGAATGCAATCTGGTGCATTCCATTTTGTTCAGTTTTGTCCCCATCGACAATGAATGGGGACAAAACGTAAACATTTTTCCCCACTTTTGAGATCCTATGATGGATCTCAATAGTGGAAATGGAAAATGCTGGTGTGAAAGTAGCCTGAGTTATGTGGGGTTCTACTGAAATGCAGCAATATATTTTAACACTATGTTCAATAAAAAGTTTTCCCTGTGTAGCTGTGGAGATTATTGTAGCATGGTCCCATTTACAATGAATGGGATACAGCAGTAAACTAGTGCTGCTAGCTCTTCACTGTCAAGATCTGTGGGTAAGATCCTTCTGATCACAAAATGGTGACATTTCCTAACAATATGCTGCCACTTTGTAAAGTGGGAATAACTTTTGAATACTGCAGAGTAAACTCTCCTGACTGCTGCAGTTGTGATATGTTGACATTTTTTTCCATGGAAGGAACTACAATAGGCTCTCATAATGTAATCATCCCTGCTGGCTGACCATGACTGGGATATATGACCTGCCTTATGTTTCCCTTTATGTTGTTTTTACATCTTTCCCTGTGACATCACTAATGTGTATATCTTTTATCTTTTTTTTTTCAAGAATGGTTATCTGAAACATAGCAATCATCTGTGTAACAGGCAACGGTTGTGGACCCACTGTACCATCTAAACAGTTTGAATTTAGGCTAAACCTAAGGGCGTTTTTGTGGTGGTCTCCTGGTACACAACCTTTAACCCCTATACAGGGATCTGGATGTCAAGGACTTACCTTGTCCTCATGGTGGCGCCATTTTGGACATGTGCAGACTGCAGTCTCTTATAACCTCTGAGTGCATCATCACTTGCCTGCTGCCTGGGAGTCGCACAGTGATTGTGTGGCAACACCTGACTATATCAGTCTGCTCAGGCTTCAGGTTCATTACCCTTGCATTTGTTCTCCAAGGTGCATCTCTGGCAGTCTGATCTCCTTGTGTGTTCCTGTGTATGATTCGGCCTGGCTGACGTTTCCTCTGGCTCTTGACCCCGCATCGGCAGATGAACCCGCTTTGGATCTGACCCCGGCTTGACGGCTACCCGCTTTGGACCTGACCCCAGCTTGGACGACTACCCGCATTGGATCTGAACCCAGCTTGGATGACTATCCGCTTTGGACCTGACCCCGGCTTGGACTACTACCCGCTTTGGACCTAATTTCGGCTTGGATGACTACCTGCATTGGACTTTACCGGCTTCTTCCTAACCTCGCTGTCCCTGATGAATGTTTATTTATGTTCCTTTTAAATAAACAACTTTATTTTACCTGCGTTTGCATGTGGTCTGGTTTCCTGGCTCCCATGACACTGGACTTTGCTGCATTAAACCAACCAGGATGCTACCTTCTGAAATAGCCCCAGATGACCTTGGTGGTCAGAGACACCAGAGTGAAGCACTGAAGGAGCAGACAATACTCATAGTCATGAGACAGGCCAGATTCAGGGCAGACAGAGTTCAGGCATATCCATAAAACAAATTTGAGGTCAGGGCAGTCAGCGGAGGATTCTAGTTGGCAAACATACAGAGTTCGTACATGGGTAGATAGACAGAAAAAGTACACCTTCACCCGGACAAGCAAACACTAGACTACCTAAATCTGAGGCAAATGGGTGGAACCAACACTCCACTATAAATAGTAGACCTCATAAGCACCTCAGTCAGCAGCTGGACAGAGAGCAAAAGGAAAATATTAACTCTAAAAGTACTATAGAGAAGTTCACTAAGCATTAGCCCCAATAAACACAGGTGAGTGGAGTGCCATTCTGGGATAAAGGAGCAGTGACTGGCAAGGGCAGCAAGTGTAACAATCTGTTAGATATGTATGAATCCATAACTTGGTGCCCATAGAGAAGGAAACAACCGTGGACCTATACGGTATCTCTGATTTTATGTGGCGATAGACAATATGGACTGGCATGCCATATTACGAAGGTATTCTACCCTAGATGTAATGCTTATAGAGAAGAATACAGTGTCTCAAATCAGTACTATACAACTGCACAAGGAGTACCTATAGCACCATAATAGAGAGCATGGAAACTCTTTTAGACCAGAGTACTGTGTATAGTAGTAGATAAAAACATGTATTAATTAGAATATTTAGAAAGTTAAAATAGATAAAAATAATGAAATATTCTAAAATGAATTTCATCTCTATAATTATTCATTAATGTGTGCTCCCTTATATATACCATGTAACTTACTGTTTAGGTAATATAAAACACATATGATAGTTGACCTACCACTGTTGAAAAGTTTATTATTATTGTATAGACGGGATAATCCTAATGCATGAGGTTAACATTTTTCTGAATGCCTAAAATGTTGCTTTTTCAGCAACACAGCTTTGTTAAATAATTCCACATCAGAGGAGCCCTCATGTATCTGATCCCTTGTGCTCCTCGTTTCCACATAATGCTGCCTCAATCAGGAAAACTGCTAATTAGATGATCTCTGGGGTTGATTGCTCTCAACTTTGGGCTTGGTATACTGAGACAAACAAGCAACTGCTTGATTACAGGCACCAAATGCGACTTGTCGAGAGATTTCAGATGAAATGAAAAACAAAGCTTTATTAAACTTTGGATGAATTCAGAGCAAAGTTTGAAAATATTATCTGGCTAGCACTCAGGTGCTCTAACAATTCAACTACAGTATATGTTGAATTATGGTCCTTGACTCTGGTGTAAGAAGAATTATGTTAAATAAAAAAAATAGATATATTTGTACTGTGTTAACCGTAAATATAAGATGAAAAAAGATTAAGATTCCTCAGTGGTTGATACTTTTTAATGGCTAACAGAATATGGTGGCAAAATTGCAAGGTTTGGAGGCTACTTAGGCCTCTTCGTCGGTTGTCTCTAAAGACAATATCTGAAGATTCACAGGAATAATGAGGTAGATGAGACACGTGATATAAAGCACATCAATAAGAATATAATCCAGGGGCGGACACAGCCAGCAGGGGGGCCAGCAAAGAACAGCCTGCTGGAGTTCACCTTATCTGGCACTGTTGGATGCAGACAGAATGCCCACCTGCCCCATTAACTATAATGGGATCCAACAGAGATCTGGCTACAATCTGGCAAAAATGCAGAGAATCAACGGGACACAAACCACTGCGTGGAGTGATTTGTGTCCGAACGATTCCTTGCATTATCTGCTGGATCAGGTGGCTGGATCGTAATGCCGCAGGTGTAAAAGCCTTACCTTGTATGTTTTGTAATGCTGTATGTAATGTTAGGAGGGGATAGGTTAGGTTGAGAATTTGGCTTGGGGGGCCCAGGCACATTCTTTGCACAGGGGCCCTCTGCTGTCTGTGTCTGCCCCAGGATTACATGTAGGGAGAGAGAAGAGGGGAAGGAGAACGTAGGAACTGCTGCACACAGACACAAAGACTACCTCAGGAAGCACCGAATTAATGTCTTAATCAACTGCAGGAAATGTTTAGTTCTACTGTATAATGTATTCCATTACTGCTGCTGGCTCTTAGGTTATGCTACAAACAGTTAGGAAACAGATACACTGTTTCTCCATGTCCTGTAGATGAGCAGCTAGCCTCCACCCACCAGCTCAGAAAAAAATTAGAATTACAGATAGACTGTAAAGGGAAAACTACTAAACATGCCACATACAAATAGTATAATTGTCAGAAATTGTGTTATTCCTTATGTACACACATGGCAGCTTTCTAAAAAAAATCTTGAAACAACAGTTTACATCTTAAAGAAATTATACAAAATATACATTGCTGTCTGAAACTAGTTCTACAAGCAATGGTGCATTACAAAATATTTTATTACATTTCATTTCATATAATAACAAGAAAAATCTCACCTACTGTATTCCACAGTATTTGTATTACTGAAGAGATAGCGGAGTGGCATTAAACGTTTATGTACTGCGGCTTCTGTGAAAACATATATGTATGAAAATGTATCTCTGAATTTAATATAAAGCTTAACTTTTAACATTCAGTCTATAAAAAATCATTTCTTAACCTATTTCGAAATAGAAATTAATGAGATGATGTCAAAGAATAAAATTATGCTTTGGTTTGGAATGGGGACCGATGTAATATACAGTAGTACTGGTCTCAACTACAGATATCCATACAAACTCTCAGGCTCGCATGTTAAAGTTCAAGTTTTCTGATCCAGTTTTTGAAGCCAAAAGTGGCTCGATGGCGTCATCATCGTTGCGCCGCCTGCAGCGTATAGCACGGGACACAGGTACATGTGTATTTATTTTTTTGTCTTTGGCACAATGCTGTTGTGTGCACTATATGGGGCCTGTTAAGGATTGTTTTTTACTGGCACATTAAGGGGGGAACTATGGGGAAAGGGAGGTCAGAAGCACTATGGAGGCATCTAATGAGGGCACAAATAAGGAGCATTTATACTGGCACATTATAGGAGACACTAAGGGGGAATCTTATACTGGCACATATTATGGGGAACACTATGGGGTTGGGGGGTGGAGTGGAGCACTATGGGGGCACTATATAAGGCGATTTTATACTGTCACATTATGAGGGGCACTGTAACAGAACACCTGGAACCCCGACTGGGTACCTCCGTTGACGGATGCTCCTAGCGCTTCCCGAAGACTCCAAGCACTCCACTGGACACCGTAACCACCACAGACCCCACGAACTGCTGCAGCTTAGTTGGGGTCTTGCCGTCCTCCACCCACTCTGGACCTAAAACCGGGCTTCAGCTTCCAACGGGAGAACCTCTCCTGAATCCAGAGAGCAGGAACCAGGAACAAACTCTTACAAGAGCTTATACTCAGGGGAGTATTGTGATATAGCAACCCCCAAGTGTGTAGTTATCCCATCCCCAAACATGAGCCAAGACTTCATGAAGGGGTAAAGCAGGACTTATATACAGTTTTCCCCACAAGGTTACCACCCATGTGGACCTTGTGGAGCACAGGACACAAAGTTACAACAGCCAATCAACACAGTATTGTACAGTTAGACACTCCCAGCTAATGCACATAAATACCCTCTGCCTGTGACGCAATCAACAAAATACTCTGGGCATTGTCTGTGACGCAATCAACAAATACAATGGGCATTGCCTTTGACACAATTAGCAAAATACAATGGGCATTGTCTGTGAAGCAATCAACAAAATACAATGGGCTCTGCCTGTGATACAATTACCAAACACAATTAACTTAATCACTCACAGGCAGAAAACACACATTTTTCCCAAAACACAGAAAACACAGCAAAACCCCACATATCCCTATAAATTATACATCTTCGGATATCTCTGATCTGGGCGAACAACATATCCAAAAATTATCCAGCTCTGAGCAGGGGTGCCTGAATTCCATGGAAGTCATATTTGACCGACCACAAGCATGGCTTTCCTGCCCAAAACAGTTCCACAGATTTAGTTCGGGTTCGAGTTTGGTGTTTGGCGATTTAATGGCGCTTTTTAAAAGGTTGCAGGGCAGCCAATCAACAAGCGTTTAACTCGTGTGCCCTTAGAAGCCATCACAGCCATGCCTACTAATGGCATGGCTGTGATTGGCCAGTGCAGCATGTGACCCAGCCTCTATATAAGCTGGAGTCACGTAGCACCTCATGTCACTCAGCTCTTACTAGTGTAGGGATAGGATAGTGCTGCTGTGAGGGAGAGAACAGGAAAGAATCCGATATCAGAACTTGTTGTTAACTCTGCGATCTACAGCGATTTTTTTTTTGTGGGTGCAATGCAACATTTTTGTACCCGGCCCTGAGCCCAGTGACACAGAAAAATAAGTTTTATCCGTCTGTTAGTTAGGTGGGCGTCGGCAGCCATTTTGTGCAACAGCAGTGCACCATTAGTGTTGATCACGAATATTCAAATTTTGAATTTTTATTGCGAATATAGGTAATTTGAAAATTCATGAATATTTAGAATATAATGATTATATATTCGTAATTTCGAATATTCGAGATTTTTTTATTGCGAATTTTTGTAATGCGAATTTTATCGCAAATTTTTCAATTGCCGAGTAAAAACATGATCCCTCCCTGCTTCTTGCTTGTGGGCCAATGACTCATTGGCCCACAAGCAAGAAGCAGGGAGGAAACATGACTTTAAATGGAAAAATTATGAATATTCTAAAAAACTAATATATAGCACTATATCGAATATATTAGTTTTTTCGAATATTCGTAATATTCTAACATAAGAATATATAGCAATATAGCGAATATTCCAAAAAAAAAAACTAATGTAGAGCAATTTAGCTAATATAGTGCTATAATCTTCTTTGTCTAATAGTTGTAATTTTTTTCTCATCCTAAGTTCAGATTGGAAAAAAAATTACAACTATTAAAAAAAAAAGATTATAGCACTATATTAGCTAAATTGCGCTACATTAGTTTTTTTCTAATATTGGCTGTATTGCTATATATTCTTGTTTTTGAATATTACGAATATTCGAAAAAAAACGAATATATTCAATATAGTGCTATGACTCATTGGCACACAAGCAAGAAGCAGGGAGGAATCATGTTTTTGCTCGGCAATTGAAAAATTTGCGATAAAAATTTGCATATTACTCGATCATTACCTTGTAGATTTTTCGAGTAAAAAAAAATCGGAGAATATAACGAATATTCGAATTTGCGAATATTCGCCGAATATTCTACAAAATATTCGCGAAATATCACGAATTCGAATTTGACTACTGCCGCTCATCACTATGCACCATCACTGCATATGTGCCAGGGACAATAATTTAATCCAGTTCTTTTAGTTGAGTGGGCAACATATACCTATTTTTTAAGTGCACCTGCACTGCATATGGGGAAGGGAGAATAACATAGGTAATCAGTCTGTGAGTTCAGGGACCCACGGGGTGACATATTTACATTTTTTTCTGTAAAGTACCCCTGTGCTGCATATGTGAGTGTAATCAATTCAGTAAATCCATCTGTTAGATTCTGAAGGGGGGGGGAATTATTATTTTTTTTGCTAAAAAGTACATTTGCGGCCTGCACTGCATTTATGATAGTAAAATATAATCAGTGAATACAACTGGGACATTGTGGGTCAAAAAAACACTTTTTTTTTTACCATAAAGTACATTTGCGGCCTGCGCTGCATTTCTGACAGTCCAATAAAACCGTTAAATACTGCTGTTATATTGTTGTTTGAAAAAAACACCCTTCTTGTGCTAGATAATACATTTGCAGCCTGTGCTGCATTTCTGACAGTCCAATAAAACCAGTCAATACTGCTGTTACATTGTCGTTTGAAAAAAAACTCACTTTTTGTGCTAGATAGTACATTTGCAGCCTGCGCTGCATTTCTGACAGTCCAATAATACCGTTAAATACTGCTGTTACATTGTTGGTAGAAAAAAAGCACACTTTTTGTGCTAGATAGTACATTTGCGGCCTGCGCTGCATTTCTGACAGTCCACTAAAACCGTTAAATACTGCTGTTACATTGTTGGTAGAAAAAAGCACACTTTTTGTGCTAGATAGTACATTTGCGGCCTGCGATGCATTTCTGACAGTCCAATAAAACAGTTAAATACTGCTGTTACATTGTCGTTTGAAAAAAAACTCACTTTTTGTGCTAGATAGTACATTTGCAGCCTGCGCTGCATTTCTGACAGTCCAATAATACCGTTAAATACTGCTGTTACATTGTTGGTAGAAAAAAAGCACACTTTTTGTGCTAGATAGTACATTTGCGGCCTGCGATGCATTTCTGACAGTTCAATAAAACAGTTAAATACTGCTGTTATATTGATGATTGAAAAAAGCACCCTTTTTATGCTAGATAGTACATTTGCGGCCTGCGCTGCATTTCTGACAGTCCAATAAAACCGATAAATACTGCTGTTACATTGTCATTTGAAAAAAATATCACTTTTTGCGCTAGATAGTACATTTGCGGCCTGCACTGCATTTCTGACGGTCCAATAAAACAGTTAAATACTGCTCTTACATTGTCGTTCAAAGAAAATTCACTTTTTGTGCTAGATAGTACATTTGCGGCCTGCGCTGCATTTCTGACAGTACAATAAAACCAATTAATACTGCTGTTACATTGTCGGTTGAAAAAAACTCACTTTTTGTGCTAGATAGTACATTTGCAGCCTGCGTTGCATTTCTGACAGTCAAAAAAAAACTGTCAATACTGCTGTTACATTGTTGGTTGACAAATTCAAATTTTTTGTGACCGTTAAGTAATTGTATTAAAAATAACCTGTCACACTGTTGTGTGACCTCAAGACATTTTTTCTCTTTATGACACCGTCACTGCCTTACTCTCAGTGAACTTAATTGTTGACTATTGGCGGTTACATTGTCACTAACATAAACCATCTGTTAGTTTGGTGTGTGAACGCAAAGAATGAGGTGCGAGTAGGCGACAGAATCTTCAGCGTTATTTGGTAGGCCCGAATGCAGCTCTACGAATGGTGAGGCCAGAACAAGTACAGGCGATAGTATATTGGGTGGCTGACAGTGCCTCCAGTTCCATCACATTGTCTCCCACCCAGTCCCCTGCTGAAAGATCAGAGTTGGCACCTCCAGCCCATGGCCATCAATCTTTCACCTCACCCCCTTGCAAATCAGCCAAGAAGTCTGAGCCCCAAGTCATGCAGCAGTCTCTTCTGCTTTTTGATGACTCTGCTAGCAGGGTTTCCCAGGGCCATCCACATAGCCCTACCCCAGAAGTGGAAGAGATCCACCAATGCCCGACCACTTTTGTTTCAGGATGAGTACATGGGAGGACCACCGCAGTACGTCTCAGATGATGACAAAACACAGGTGTCAACTACTGTGGCTTTCTGCAGTCTGCAGACCGACAAGGAGGGCAGGGGTAAAGAGTGGGTGCAAGATGATGTAGAGGATGATGAGGTACTAGACCCCACATGGAATCAAGGTCATGCGAGTGACGTGTGCAGTTTGGAGGAAGAGGCAGTGGTCGCACACAGGCACCAGCACAGCAAAAGAGGGAGCCGGAAGCAAAAGCGTCTGTTACATTCTTGGGTGACATTTTACCATTTTGCCGTGAATAAACCCCTGCTCTGCATAGGAGACAGGGACCTAAATTTCTAAAAATCATCTGTTCCATTCTCAGATGACATTTTGCAATTTTTGGCATATACAAATCCCTGCTCTGCATAGGTGACAGGCACCTAATTTTTGTAAAATCGTCTGTTCCATTGGTGGGTGACATGAACCCAGTTTTACCGTGAATAAACCCCTGCTCTGCATAGGTGACAGGGACCTAAATTTCTAAAAATCGTCTGTTACATTCTCGGGTGACATTTTACCATTTTTGCTGTATACAAACCTCTGATCTGCATAGGTGACACGGACCTAATTTTTGTAAAATCATCTGTTCCATTGGTGGGTGACATAAACCCAGTTTTGCCATGAAAAACCCCTGCTCTGCATTGCTAACAGGGTACTAAATTTAGTAAAAACGTCTGTTACTGATCGGAAGATGCGCGACTACAAGCGCACGCTCGTCGACACGCTGCTGATGGCATTCTTACCTGACAGCGGTGGCTCAGAGAAAGCACAAGGCGAAGGCTGAGGAGGAGGAAGAGGTCGCCAACGCAGCTGGGGCACCGCCAGCACCTCAGAAGGCAGGGTTAGCATGGCCGAAATGTGGAAAAGCTTTGTCATCACGCCACAACAACCAGAACCGCCAGCTAATATGGAACGTCTGAGCAGGAGGCAGCAGTTCAGTAACATGGTGGAGCAGTATGTGTGCACACGCCTACATGTACTGACTGATGGGTCTGCCCCCTTCAACTTCTGGGTCTCTAAATTGGGCACATGGCCTGAGCTTGCCCTTTACGCCTTAGAGGTGCTGGCCTGCCCTGCAGCCAGTGTATTGTCTGAACATTTGTTTAGCATAGCAGGAGGGGGTTATCACAGACAAGCGCAGCCGACTGTCCACAGCCAATGTGGACAAGCTCACGTTCATTAAAATGAACCAGGCAGGGATCCGACAGGACATGTATACCGGCCTCACCCAGCCATTGCTGTACTCAAAAAAAAAAAAATAATAATAATAATAATAATAATAAAAAAAAAGAACTGTATTGGCTACCTCCTTCTCCTCCACCGCCGATTCCACCTACACCATCACATCTACCGCCTCCTCAAGCTCCTACTCCATATGAACCTCCTCCTCCTAGATCAAGATTATTATTTTTTATTTTTACGTATTTTATGTTATTTAAAGTAATTTCTCTATCCTCATTTGTTTGCAGAACAGTTGTCGTGCTCTTAATCACAGTTTGCTGCCTTTTGCAGCCCTCTAGCCCTTTTGCATGACTTTTTTAGAGCCATTTTAGTGCTTCAAAGTTCAGGTCCACATTGACTTCAATGGGGTTCGGGTTCGGGGTCAAGTTCGGGTCAAGTTTGGGTCCCGAACTCAAACTTTTTTGTGAAGTTCGGCCGAACCCGGCGAACCCAAACATCTGCCAAAAAAATGTAATAACAAGCGATCAAAAAGTGTAATTTACCCCAAAATGATGCCAATGAAAACTACAAATCGTCCCACAAAAATCAAGTCCATAGAAAGAAAGAAATTTAAAAGTTATGATTCTTAGGAAGCGGAGATGCAAAAAAGATTTTCTTCCTTTAAAAAAAAGGGGTTTTATTGAACAAAAGTAGTAAAACGTAAAAAAAAAAAAACATATATTTGGTATCACTGTAATAGTACTGACCCAGAGAATAAAGATTGTCACAGTGCGACACCATAGCCTTTCATTATAAAAATAGTTCAGACAAAATGTCCAACGACAGATGTCGTCGTGTAGCCCAAGCATTAAAGGGACAGGGTGTTGTGGCAGTCACTGTTAAAGGGGCGCGCACTGTTGAGGTCACTGTTAAGGGGGCAGGCTGCTGTGGAGGTCACTGTTAAGGGGGCGGGGGCCACTATTAAAAGGGCAACTGCTGTGGAGGTCACTATTAAGGCAGCAGTGTACTGTGAGGTCACTGTTAATGGAGCGGGGTACTGTGGAGGTCACTGTTAAGGGGACGGGCCCCTGAGGAGGTCACTGTCAAGGGAGTGGGGTGCTGTGAAACTCACTGTTAAAGGGGCAGGCTGCTGTGAAGGTCAAAGTTAAGGGGGTGGGCTGCTGTAGAGGTCCCATTTTTAAAGTGGCGGGGCACTGTGGGGGGTTAGTGTTTAGGGGTGGGGGACTGTGGAGATCACTGTTAAAGGGGCAGGGTGCTGTAGAGGTCACTGTCATGGGGGATACTGTCAATATTGTTTAACGACATAAACAAACATTAAATGAAATAGATGAAATATAGGGGCAACTGCTGTGGTGGTCACTGTTAAGGCAGCAGGGTACTGTAAGGTCATTGTTAAGGGAACAGGGTACTGTGGAGGTCACAGTTAAGGGGGTGGGCCCCTGAGGAGGCCACTGTCAAGGGAGTGGGGTGCTGTGAAGGTCAAAGTTAAGGGTATGGGCTGCTGTGGAGGTCCCATTTTAAAGTGGGGGGGCACTGTTGGGGGGTCAGTGTTAAGGGGTGGGGGACTGTGGAGTTCTTACTGTTGAAGGGGAGGGTGCTGCAGAGGTCACTGTCATGGGGGATACTGTCGATATCTTTTAACGACACACACAAACATTAAATGAAATAGATTAAATATACCCGTGCAAAGACGGGTCCTTCTGCTAATATATATATATATATATATATAAATAATGGGAGTTCAGGGCAGCACACCTTGTAGCAAGTGATGGGTGCCAGCGAGGTCGACACTCGACCAAAGTGTCAAATAACCAGAGAAATAAACACACCGCAGCACATCCGTATGGTGAAAAAATGGTGGGATCCTTTATTCACCCAAGCAGCGACGTTTCGGTCCGCTTGCTGGGACCATTTTCAAGCCTGAAGTGTGTTTATTTCTCTATATATATATATATATATATATATATATAGAGAAATAAACACACTTCAGGCTTGAAAATGGTCCCAGCAAGCGGACCGAAACGTCGCTGCTTGGGTGAATAAAGGATCCCACCATTTTTTCACCATACGGATGTGCTGCGGTGTGTTTATTTCTCTGGTTATTTGACACTTTGGTCGAGTGTCGACATCGCTGGCACCCATCACTTGCTACAAGGTGTGCTGCCCTGAACTCCCATTATTTATATATATATATATATATATATATATTAGCAGAAGGACCCGTCTTTGCACGGGTATATTTAATCTATTTCATTTAATGTTTGTGTGTGTCGTTAAAAGATATCGACAGTATCCCCCATGACAGTGACCTCTGCAGCACCCTCCCCTTCAACAGTAAGAACTCCACAGTATTTTTTGCTTTATAAGACGCACTTTTTCCCCACAAAAGTGGGGGGGAAATGGCCGTGCGTCTTATAAAGTGAATTAAGACGGTGCAGACCGGCATCTCCCTCGGTCATGCGCCGCTTGCAAAACCTCCTTCCTCATGCGCCGTCTGCTCCAGCTCCCTCTGTCATGCACCGCCTGATTGTTCATTCATAATGTGAGATAAGCAGGCAGGCGGCGCATGAGGAGGGAGCTGGGGCAGGCGGCGCATGACAGAGGGAGCTGCGGCAGGCGGCTCATGACCGAGGGAGATGCCGGTCTGCGCCGTCTTAATGCTATAGTTACGGTACTACAGTAAGTACCGTACAGAGCATATACAATTAGATATAGATCAGATTGAATGTTTAACAGTTGCGGGGCCTGGTGTATTAGAGTAGAATCACTGCACCGGGCCCCGCCATGAGTGTCCCCGCCTCCTCCCTCCACACTGATGCATCTGATGGGGGATCTGTAGATGACACTTATGGGGATCTGTGGATGACATAAGTGTCATCCACAGAGCCCCATAAGTGTCATCCACAGATCCCCCATCAGTGTAATGCACAGATCCCCCTCAGTGTAATGCAAAGATCCCCCCTCAGTGTCATTCACAGATCCCCCCTCAGTGTCATTCACAGATCCCCCATCAGCGTCATCCACAAATCCCCCATCAGTGTCATCCACAGATCCCCCATCAGTGTCATCCACAGATCCCCCATCAGTGTCATCCACAGATCCCCCATCAGTGTCATCCACAGATCCATCAGTGTCATCCACAGATCCCCCATCAGTGTCATCCACAGATCCCCCATCAGTGTCATCCACAGATCCCCCATCAGTGTCATCCACAAATCCCCCATAACAGTGCGTCATCCACAGATCCCCATAACAGTGCGTCATCCACAGATCCCCATAACAGTGCGTCATCCACAGATCCCCATAACAGTGCGTCATCCACAGACCACCATTAGTTCAAAAGCTACCAAAAGCACACCTTTTGGTTCAAAATATTTTTTAGTTATTTTCCTCCTCAAAAACCTAGGTGCTTCTTATTATCAGGTGCGTCTTATAAAGCGAAAAATACGGTGTATATATTGTGACAGGGTGTCACAATGTTTTGCAGAGAAAGTGCTGGATGGTGTGTACATTGCACCAAGTTTCCAGCACTTCATGTGTTAAAAGGCTCCAGGAAGGTTTGGTTTTCTTTGTATCCAGAAGCTTTCTGGGAAAAAGAAAGCCAGTTTAGGGTCCTGGAGCCGGTCAGGGAAGAGTTGGGTGGGTTCCCTGACCACGCGGAGCCAGTCCGGGTTTTACCTGCCTGGGGGACTGCTCACACAGATGTACTAATTAAGTCAGCAGCCCTGACCCAGGAGCTCTCTCTCTCTGGCAGTCTGTTTTGAGAAGCTGCAAGCCTAGGAGCTCTGAGAGCGGTTGGCTTCTCCACCTAACTACTGAACTGTAAGTTGCTCTGTTTTCCCCTTGAAAATGCTCTTTGTGTTTTGTGTTATGAGTTTAGCTAGGGCTGCCGAGTGAGATAGGCAGGAGCCAGACGGCTATTGTTGTTTTTGGTTTTGTTTGTTAATTTGAGCAACTTGCAAAATAAACTAGCAACAGTGTGACGCACAAGCTACAAAGGTGTCAGTGTTCCTGTTTCGGCCCAAAACAACCCCGCAGGAAGGCGTAACAGTTCACAAATTGGTGGAGGATGCGGGCAGACGGATCCCTGCCAGATACCACCCATCTAGCAACTTGAATTGCATTTCATCTTATCATCCAGTACGATGGAAGACCTGGTGTTGAGGTTGGCACAAGCCTGTGCAACCCAGCAAGACGCAAATGCAGTCCAGCGAGAGACTAATGCCAGACATGAAAAGGCTTTGGCTGCCCAGCAGGAGGCGCAGCAGGAAATTGTACGTCTGTTGAGTACTCAGGTGACGGCACTAGCTGAGGCTGCGGAAAGAGACCGGCAAATACAAGCTGAAGCTGCTCGGAAAGACAGAGAAACTCTTACAGAGGTTCTGCAGCAGCTGGCGAATACGCATCCGGATCGACCTAGCAATAGTGGGTTGATCAAAGCAAGCCATTTTCTTCAGAAAATGACCCCACACGATGACGTGGAAGCGTTTCTGAATACGTTTGAACGTACCGCAGATCGAGAGGCGTGGCCTAAGCCTCAGTGGGCGGGGTTGGTTGCTCCGTTTCTAACGGGTGACTCTCAGAAAGCGTATTTTGATTTGTCTGCCGAGGATGCCCAGGACTACGAGAAGCTAAAGCTTGAAATTCTCCGCCGTTTGGGTGTCACTCCTGCTGTGCGGGCCCAACGCGTGCACCGCTGGAATTACCAACCTAATAAGTCTCCCAGGTCACAGATGCATGACCTAATTTATCTGGTACGAAAGTGGTTGCAACCTGAGATACTCACGGCACCCCAGATTGTCGAAAGGGTCACAATGGATCGCTTCCTGACAGCGCTGCCGTATGAATTAAGAAAATGGGTCAGTCACGCTGATCCAAAGTCTGCCAATGAGTTAGTTGAGATGGTTGAACGCTACCTCGCAGCAGAGGGGTTTTTGGCAGGGGGGTCTGACCCCGAGAACTTGCCTGTAAAGCGGCGTCTGCCCGCAGTGGCGGGGAGAGGCGCCTCAACCTTAAATGCTGATCCTGGTTTGAAAACGTGGCTGAAGACCAACATGGATACTAGGCTGCTGAAAGAGACCCTACCAGGCTCCGGTGTCCAGTGCTGGAGGTGCAAAGCCCGGGGGCATGTGGCTTCTAAATGTCCTGACGTCCCAGTACCTATGGAGTGTGGAGCCGCTCGGCGCCTTTCCTTCTTTGCTCATCCAGCGTGTCTGACATCTGCGCTGGCTCACATGGCACAGGTCAAAGTGGATGGAAGGAGTGTTCAGGCCTTGCTGGATTCTGGGAGCCTCGTTACGCTTGTACACTCAGACCTGGTAGCTCCAGACCAGCTGAAAAACCAGTGCATGGGTGTTGTGTGCATACATGGTGATGCAAAAAGTTATGGTACAGCGGTGGTCCCCATTGAGACTCAGTTTGGTGTGACATCCCATGAGGTTGGAGTGTCTAAATCCCTGATGCATAGTGTCATACTAGGGCGGGACTTTCCTTTGTTCTGGGACCTGTGGGCGGTCGAGTTTCCACCTCAAGTTTCCCTAAGTGTGAGGGATGAAACTCTGGCTAGCCTGTCTAACTTTGGGGATTCTGGTTCTGAAGCACCAGCCGGTGGACTGGCCCCAGTTGAGCCTGACCAGTTCCCCTTCTCTGTGCTAGTGGGGGAATCCGAGAGACCACAAGAGTCTGTGGAAGAGTTACCTATGCCAGAAATAAACTGCTCTCAAGATAACTTTGGCACATCCCAACTGAGGGACCCAACGTTAGCTCATGCTTGGGAAAATGTGGCTGTGGTTAATGAGGTTGCCCACAATACGGGCTTGGAGAAGGTGTACCCTCACTTTGCTGTCAACCATGATCTTCTCTATCGTGTTGATAATATAAGGGGTGAAGTCGTAGAGCAACTAGTTGTTCCCAAATCGCATAGGAAAGTGGTACTTGACCTGGCTCATAAAAACCCCATGGGAGGACACCTGGCAGCTGAGAAAACGCAGCAACGGGTACTCCAGAGGTTTTTTTGGCCTGGCATATTTGCAGAAATCAAACGATTCTGTTCGTCTTGCCCAGAATGTCAGTTGACGTCCCCTGCGCCTCATTACCGGGGACCCTTGGTACCGTTACCCATCATTGAGGTACCTTTTCACCGGATTGCAATGGATTTGGTGGGGCCCCTGGTGAAATCTGCAAGGGGACATCAATACATTCTTGTGGTTTTAGACTATGCCACTAGGTATCCCGAGGCGGTTCCGCTGCGGAACACGTCAGCTAAAACAATTGCCCGGGAGCTGTTTCATATGTTTGCTAGAACAGGCATTCCAAAAGAGATCCTGACGGATCAAGGAACGCCTTTTATGTCAAACGTAATGAAAGGTTTGTGTAAGCTGCTGGGTATAAAACAGTTAAGGACATCTGTCTATCACCCTCAAACTGATGGGTTGGTTGAGCGCTTCAACAAAACCCTCAAGAGAATGTTAAAAAGGGTTGTTGAGGCAGACGGGAGAGATTGGGATTGCCTGCTCCCCTACTTGATGTTTGCTGTTCGTGAGGTGCCTCAGTCGTCTACTGGGTTTTCCCCGTTTGAGCTTTTGTATGGGCGACAACCCCGGGGGCTTTTGGATATTGCAAAGGAGTCGTCGGAAGAGGAGCCCTCTCCCCACCGCTCCGTGGTGGAACATGTTCTACAGATGCAGGATCGCATCACAGCTGTAATGCCCATAGTACAAGAACATATGAGACAGGCTCAAGAGGCCCAAAGTCGCATATACAATCGGGGAGCCAGACTCAGGGTTTTTCAGCCGGGTGACCGGGTCCTGGTTCTGGTTCCCACCGCGGAAAGTAAATTCCTAGCGAAATGGCAAGGGCCCTATGAGGTTGTAGAGAAGATAGGGGATGTGAATTATAAAGTCCACCAACCTGACAAACGGAAAAAAATGCAAATCTATCATGTCAATTTAATAAAGGCCTGGAAGGAACCGTTAGTTTCTATGGCGGCTGAGCCTCTCAGCCCTACACTTCAGGGGGGAGTTACTGAGGTGAAGGTCTCGGAGACTTTGTCAAGGGCACAAGCCCAAGAGGTAAAGGAATTCCTCCTTAGGAATGCTGATGTGTTTTCAGAGTGGCCAGGTTGCACTCATGTAATTAAGCATGATATTGTTACAGATCCACAAGCTCGGGTTCGCTTGAAGCCATATCGCATTCCTGAAGCTCGCAGACAGACAGTAGCCGGTGAGATCCAGAGAATGTTGGAGCTAGGTGTTATTGAGCCGTCCCATAGTGATTGGACTAGCCCTGTGGTGTTGGTACCAAAACCGGATGGGTCCTGGCGGTTTTGCAATGACTTTCGCAAATTAAACGATATCTCGAAGTTTGACGCTTATCCCATGCCACGGGTGGATGAGTTGATAGAAAGGTTAGGTCCAGCCAGGTACATTACCACCCTGGATCTAACCAGAGGTTATTGGCAGATTCCACTTACTTCAACGGCTAGAGAAAAGACAGCATTTTCTACTCCACAAGGCCTATTCCAGTATGTGAGAATGCCATTTGGGCTTCATGGGGCCCCTGCCACCTTTCAGAGGTTGATGGATGAAGTCCTCAGGCCACACCGGCACTTCGCGTCGGACTACCTTGACGACGTGGTGATATTCAGCTCGGATTGGGAAAGTCATCTTCCCAAGGTCCAAGCGGTAGTAAACTCAATTCGGCAGGCTGGTCTGACGGCCAATCCCAAGAAGTTTGCCCTGGGCCTTGAAGAGGCACGATACCTAGGGTACATTATTGGTAAAGGCCTCATCAAGCCTCAGGCTCAAAAGGTACAGGCAATTAAGGAGTGGCCTCAACCTTGCACAAAAAAACAGGTGAGGACGTTTCTGGGCATGGTAGGGTATTACCAGAGGTTTATTCCAGATTTTGCCACCATAGCTGCTCCGCTTACGGACCTAATCAAGGGCAAAAGCTCAGGGGGAATTTCTTGGAACAAAGATGCTGAGGATGCGTTCTGTAAACTCAAGGAGGTGTTATGCAGTAGGCCAGTTTTGATCGCTCCTGATTTCAAAAAAAAGTTTGTTGTTCAAACAGATGCTTCCAATGTGGGCCTAGGGGCCGTGTTGTCACAGTTGGTGCATGGAGAAGAACACCCAGTGATATATTTGAGTAGGAAGCTAACCCCGGCTGAGAAAAACTATAGTATTGTGGAGCGCGAGTGTTTGGCCATCAAGTGGGCTTTAGAGACTCTGCGATACTATCTGCTCGGCCGTCAATTTCAGTTAGTGACAGATCACTCCCCTCTTACCTGGATGTCACGGGCCAAAGATCATAATGCAAGGGTGACCCGCTGGTTCCTGTCACTACAGGACTATAATTTCACAGTGGAGCACAGAGCAGGAAAGCTGCAGGCCAATGCTGACGCTCTCTCCCGAACTCATTGTATGTTCTCGGAAAGTGTCCGTACCCACGGGTTCGAACAGAGGGAGGGGGTATGTGACAGGGTGTCACAATGTTTTGCAGAGAAAGTGCTGGATGGTGTGTACATTGCACCAAGTTTCCAGCACTTCATGTGTTAAAAGGCTCCAGGAAGGTTTGGTTTTCTTTGTATCCAGAAGCTTTCTGGGAAAAAGAAAGCCAGTTTAGGGTCCTGGAGCCGGTCAGGGAAGAGTTGGGTGGGTTCCCTGACCACGCGGAGCCAGTCCGGGTTTTACCTGCCTGGGGGACTGCTCACACAGATGTACTAATTAAGTCAGAAGCCCTGACCCAGGAGCTCTCTCTCTCTGGCAGTCTGTTTTGAGAAGCTGCAAGCCTAGGAGCTCTGAGAGCGGTTGGCTTCTCCACCTAACTACTGAACTGTAAGTTGCTCTGTTTTCCCCTTGAAAATGCTCTTTGTGTTTTGTGTTATGAGTTTAGCTAGGGCTGCCGAGTGAGATAGGCAGGAGCCAGACGGCTATTGTTGTTTTTGGTTTTGTTTGTTAATTTGAGCAACTTGCAAAATAAACTAGCAACAGTGTGACGCACAAGCTACAAAGGTGTCAGTGTTCCTGTTTCGGCCCAAAACAACCCCGCAGGAAGGCGTAACAGTTCACAATATATATATATATATATCATATATATACACTCACCTAAAGAATTATTAGGAACACCTGTTCTATTTCTCATTAATGCAATTATTTAGTCAACCAATCACATGGCAGTTGCTTTAATGCATATAGGGGTGTGGTCCTGGACAATCTCCTGAACACCAAACTGAATGTCAGAATGGGAAAGAAAGGTGATTTAAGCAGTTTTGAGCGTGGCATGGTTGTTGTTGCCAGACGGGCCGGTCTGAGTATTTCACAATCTGCTCAGTTACTGGGATTTTCACGCACAACCATTTCTAGGGTTTACAAAGAATGGTGTGAAAAGGGAAAAACATCCAGTATGCGGCAGTCCTGTGGGCAAAAATGCCTTGTGGATGCTAGAGGTCAGAGGAGAATGGGCCGACTGATTCAAGCTGATAGAAGAGCAATGTTGACTGAAATAACCACTCGTTACAACCGAGGTATGCAGCAAAGCATTTGTGAAGCCACAACAAGCACAACCTTGAGGCGGATGGGCTACAACAGCAGAAGACCCCACCGGGTACCACTCATCTCCACTACAAAAAGTAAAAAAAGGCTACAATTTGCACGAGCTCACCAAAATTGGACTGTTGAAGACTGGAAAAATGTTGCCTGGTCTGATGAGTCTCGATTTCTGTTGAGACATTCAAATGGTAGAGTCCGAATTTGGCGTAAACAGAATGAGAACATGTATCCATCCTCTGATGGCTACTTCCAGCAGGATAATGCACCATGTCACAAAGCTCGAATCATTTCAAATTGGTTTCTTGAACATGACAATGAGTTCACTGTACTAAAATGGCCCCCACAGTCACCAGATCTCAACCCAATAGAGCATCTTTGGGATGTGGTGGAACGGGAGCTTCGAGCCCTGGATGTGCATCCCTCAAATCTCCATCAACTGCAAGATGCTATCCTATCAATATGGGCCAACATTTCTGAAGAATGCTATCAGCACCTTGTTGAATCAATGCCACATAGAATTAAGGCAGTTCTGAAGGCAAAAGGGGGTCCAACACCGTATTAGTATGGTGTTCCTAATAATTCTTTAGGTGAGTGTGTGTATATATATATATATATATATTATATCACAGTTGAAAATAGGAAAAATGCATTACATTTCACCGATTTTTGTGTTTTTAGTAAATATAGGCTGTTTTAAAATCGACCGTGCCGTTTTTAAAACAGATGCCGTCCGTGTGCCTTCCGCAATTTGCGGAACGGAACAGGAGGTACAATAAATGCCTATTCTTGTCCGCAAAACGGACAGAAATAGGACAGTGCGGATGCGGTGCGATTTTCACGCATGGTTGCTAGGAGACGATCGGGATGGAGACCCGATCATTATTATTTTCCCTTATAACATGGTTATAAAGGAAAATAATAGCATTCTGAATACAGAATGCATAGTAAAACAGCGCTGGAGGGGTTAAAAATAAATAAATAATCATTTAACTCACCTTAATCACCATGGTAAAAGATCATGTGACGTACCATGTGATGACCGGAGTGACGTCATCAAAGGTCCTTTACCTATAATTAATGCTCACCACAGGTCCTATTCAGTAAAGGGGACAGAAGGAGATGCCGGGCCGCGATCAATTGGACTAAGGTGAGTTAAATGATTTTTATTTATTTTTTAACCCCTCCAGCGCTTTTTTACTATGCATTCTGTATTCAGAATGCTATTATTTTCCCTTATAACCATGTTATAAGGGAAAATAATACAATCTACAGAACACCGATCCCAAGCCCGAACTTCAGTGAAGAAGTTCGGGTTTGGGTACCAAACATGTGCGATTTTTCTCACGCGAGTGCAAAACGCATTACAATGTTTTGCACTCGCGCAGAAAAATCGCACGCACCCGCACATTTTCCCGCAACGCACGCGTGAAAGGGGCCTTAGTCTTTAACCCCTTCAATACTGAACCTCTTCTCACCTTGAGTGCCAGGCCAATGTTTGCAACTCTGACATGTGTCACTTTATGTGGTAATAACTCTGGAACACTTTTATTTATCCAAGGGATTCTGAGACTGTTTTCTGGTGACATATTGTACTTCATTTTAGTGGTAAATTTGAGTCAATATGTTTCATATTTATTTATCAAAAAAATCCCAAATTTACAGAACATTTTGAAAAAATTGCAGTTTTCTTAAATTTGAATTTCTCTGCTTTTAAAACAGATAGTGATACTGTCATGGTCTTACCTTCTTGCTGTTCTCCTTCGTTTGACATGTGCTGGCGGCCATCTTGGTTTCTGGGTTTCTTGTAGCCTTCCACCCTGCGGCTCCTCCTTCCCACTGGGAGGAGCTGGATGCCTAGCTCATATATATAGGAGGTCTGTGGCTTCAGTTCCTTGCTTGGTCCTCTTGTGTACACATGCTTCTAAGACTGCTGCTGCTTCTGGTTCCTGATCCTGGCTTCGTCTGACTACCCTGCTGGTTCCTGATCCTGGCTTCGTCTGACTACCCTGCTGGTTCCTGATCCTGGCTTCGTCTGACTACCCTTCTGGTTCCTGACCTCTGGCTTCGCAAAGACTCTGCTCGGTTTCACCATCCGTTTGGACTTTTGCTTTACAGCTTTATTTTCAATAAAGCCTTCTTATTTTCTCTTATCTCTTGTTGTACGTCTGGTTCATGGTTCCGTGACATTAGGACCAAGCCATGAATTCTGACGGTACAGGGCCATCCTCGCTACCCACGCTGGTTGCCAGACTTGATCAGCAGGATCACCTGTTGGGTCGGTTCGCTGTGGCGTTGCAAACCCTGCTTGAACGCACGGCTCATTTCGCTCCCGTTGCCGATGGGTCGGTTGTCGCTCCTGGGCTCGCTCCTACTGCCGCTCCGGTTGTTGCGCCAGAGTCTACCCCGACACCTGTTGTTGCGCCTGCAGTGTTTCGGGGTATGACCGGTTCTGCCCCTCTTCCACAGCGCTTTGGGGGAGAGCCAACTCAGTGCCGAGGTTTCCTTAACCAGGTGGGCATTTATTTCGAGTTGCTGCCACATGCCTTTCCTACTGAGAGATCAAAGGTGGGCTTCTTGATCTCGCTGCTC
This sequence comes from Bufo bufo, assembly GCF_905171765.1. Classification (NCBI taxonomy): domain Eukaryota; kingdom Metazoa; phylum Chordata; class Amphibia; order Anura; family Bufonidae; genus Bufo; species Bufo bufo. Next base: position 337,223,912 of record NC_053391.1, on the reverse strand, counting down.
TCGGACAAGGCCTTGGCCTGGGCCAGCCCTTTATGGGAGAACAACAATCCGGTGGTTGCCGAGTTTTCCGGTTTTGTTGCTTCTCTTCGGAAGGTATTCGATGTGCCGGCTCGTGCTGCCTCTGCTGCGAAGCTCCTTATGTCCATCAGACAGGGTTCACAATCCGTAGCTGAATACGCCATTGAGTTTCGTACCCTGGCAGCAGAGGTGGGCTGGAATAATGAGGCTCTGGTCGCTGCTTTCTCTCATGGTCTCTCGGATGCCTTGAAGGATGAGGTTGCAGCTAAGGACCTACCAGTTGAGCTCGAGTCTCTTATTTCATTCCTGATTTTGATTGACACCAGACTCAGGGAGAGACCTTCCTTTAAGGAGAACCTGTGGAGGTCTTCTAACAGATTGGTGCCTACGTTTGCTGTCCCACCCGTGCCTCCCTCTCCTCCCACGCCTCCTGGGGATGACTTGTCTGGGGGTGAACCCATGCAGCTGGGGTTTGCTCGCCTGTCCGAGGGGGAGAGGGCACTCCGGAGACGCGAGGGCCGATGCATGTACTGTGGTCTCGGTGGGCATTTTCGGTTGGCATGTCCGAATCGTCCGGGAAAACGCTCGTACCTGAGATCCTGTCGGGGGCAGATCTTGGGTGGAGTCTCCTCGTCCCCGGTTTCCCGTGTTGACAAACCACTGATCACTGTTGTCCTCTCCTGGGTCGGGGGCTCGGTGACGACCCAGGCGTTGGTGGACTCTGGTGCTGGTGGTTTGTTCATTGATAGTGTGTTCGCTGCCGCCAATTCCATTCCTCTGCAGGCTCGAGGTTCCCCACTGGCTCTTGAGGCGATAGACGGCAGACCCCTTCTGCCGCCACACGTGACTCATGAGACCCTTCCAGTGGGGATAGCCATTGGTGCCGTTCACAGAGAGTCGGTCTGTCTCCAGGTTATTTCGTCTCCACACTACTCGGTGGTCTTGGGGTACCCCTGGCTCCAGAAGCATAATCCGACTTTCGATTGGAGATCGGTCGAGATCCTCTCGTGGTCACCGCAGTGTGGGGCTAGTTGCATCCATGGGCCTGTCAAGTTGCTGTGTACTTCCTCGGACTCTCTGTTGCCTCCTGAATACGAGGAGTACCGGGATGTATTCGATAAGGTGCGCGCGGTTGCCCTACCTCCGCACCGCCCATACGATTGTGCCATAGAGTTACAATCTGGTGCCGTTCCTCCTCGTGGCAAAGTCTATCCACTGTCGGTAGCGGAGAATGAGGCCATGGAGGAGTACGTGAGGGAGGCGCTTTCACGCGGACACATTCGCAAATCTTCGTCCCCGGCAGGGGCTGGATTTTTCTTTGTGAAAAAGAAGGGCGGTGAGTTGAGGCCTTGCATCGATTACAGGGGTCTCAATCGCATCACGATCAAGAACGCTTACCCGATACCCTTGATTTCCGAGCTGTTCGATCGCCTTAAAGGGGCCACGGTCTTTACCAAACTCGACCTGAGGGCGGCATATAACCTGGTAAGGATCAAGGCGGGTGATGAGTGGAAGACCGCGTTTAACACCAGGACCGGTCATTATGAATCCTTGGTTATGCCCTTTGGGTTGTGCAATGCGCCCGCAGTCTTTCAGGAATTCATCAACGATGTTTTCCGTGACCTGTTGCAGCAGTGTGTGGTGGTCTATTTGGATGACATCTTGGTATATTCTGAATCCATGGAGGTCCACATTCTGGATGTCAGACGAGTGTTGCAACGGTTACGAGAGAACAAGCTGTTCGGTAAGCTTGAGAAATGCGAATTTCACCTATCCCAGGTAACCTTCTTAGGTTACATCATTTCCGCTGAGGGGTTCTCCATGGATCCTGAGAAGGTTTCGGCTGTCTTACAGTGGCCCCAGCCCAGTGGTCTTCGTTCCCTGCAGCGCTTTTTGGGCTTCGCCAATTATTATCGGAAGTTCATCAGGGACTTTTCCATGCTGGCCAAGCCTCTCACGGATCTGACCAGGAAGGGCAGTAATTCCCAGGTCTGGCCGCTCGAGGCCATCCGAGCTTTTGAGGCCCTAAAGTCCGCCTTTGTGTCGGCTCCGATTCTGTCGCATCCCAACCCTGGGTTGCCCTTTGTCCTCGAGGTGGACGCGTCTGAGACGGGAGTAGGCGCCCTTCTGTCTCAGCGTAGAACACCAGAGGGTCCTCTGCTTCCTTGTGGATTTTACTCCCGGAAACTGTCTTCCGCGGAGTGCAACTATCAGATTGGTGACAGAGAGTTATTGGCCATCGTGCAGGCCCTTAAAGAATGGAGGCACTTGCTCGAGGGTTCGGTGGTTCCGGTTCTCATCCTGACGGACCACAAGAATCTGACCTACCTTTCTGAGGCCAAGAGATTGACACCACGTCAGGCCAGATGGGCTCTGTTCTTGTCACGTTTTAATTACGTGGTCTCCTACCTACCCGGTTCCAAGAACATCAGGGCGGATGCCTTATCACGGCAGTACTCCGAGCTGTCCAGGGAGGTCTTCCGGTTGCACGGTTTGCCCAAGGAGATTGTGTCGGATCGGGGGAGTCAGTTTGTGTCCAGGTTCTGGCGCGCCTTTTGCTCCCAGTTGGGGATTCATCTCTCCTTCTCCTCGGCCTACCACCCTCAGTCCAATGGGGCCGCAGAACGATCCAATCAGGCCTTGGAGCAATTCCTTCGTTGCTATGTCTCCGACCACCAAGACAATTGGGTTGACCTCCTGCCTTGGGCTGAGTTTGCCAGGAACACGGCGGTGAACTCTTCCTCTGGGACGTCTCCCTTCATGGCCAATTATGGGTTCCAACCTGCCGTGTTACCGGAGGTATTCTCTCCCCAGGATATTCCGGCTGTGGAGGATCACCTTTCCGTCCTACGTGCTTCTTGGGTACAGATCCAGAGGTCCCTTGAGGCCTCTGCGCAGCGCCAGAAACTCCAGGCTGATCGCAGACGAGCGCCTGCTCCTTCCTACCAGGTCGGAGACCGTGTATGGTTGTCCACCCGCAACCTCAACCTTCGAGTGCCCACTCCCAAGCTGGCGCCTCGCTTTGTTGGTCCCTTCCGAGTGCTTCGCAGGGTAAACCCGGTAGCCTATGCCCTTGCGCTTCCTCCTGGCATGCGGATCTCCAACGTGTTTCATGTCTCCCTGTTGAAGCCACTGGTGTGTAATCGTTTTACTTCCTCGGTTCCTCGGCCTCGTCCGGTCCAAGTGGGCAATCGTGAGGAATATGAGGTGAGCAATATCCTGGACTCACGCCTGGTCCGCGGTCGGTTGCAGTTTTTGGTCCATTGGCGTGGTTATGGTCCAGAGGAGCGTTCCTGGGTTCCCTCCGCAGATGTCCATGCTCCTGCCTTGCTCCGAGCCTTCCACGCACGCTTCCCTCAGAAACCGTTTTGTGCTCCGCGGAGGAGGGGCCCTTGAGGGGGAGGTACTGTCATGGTCTTACCTTCTTGCTGTTCTCCTTCGTTTGACATGTGCTGGCGGCCATCTTGGTTTCTGGGTTTCTTGTAGCCTTCCACCCTGCGGCTCCTCCTTCCCACTGGGAGGAGCTGGATGCCTAGCTCATATATATAGGAGGTCTGTGGCTTCAGTTCCTTGCTTGGTCCTCTTGTGTACACATGCTTCTAAGACTGCTGCTGCTTCTGGTTCCTGATCCTGGCTTCGTCTGACTACCCTGCTGGTTCCTGATCCTGGCTTCGTCTGACTACCCTGCTGGTTCCTGATCCTGGCTTCGTCTGACTACCCTTCTGGTTCCTGACCTCTGGCTTCGCAAAGACTCTGCTCGGTTTCACCATCCGTTTGGACTTTTGCTTTACAGCTTTATTTTCAATAAAGCCTTCTTATTTTCTCTTATCTCTTGTTGTACGTCTGGTTCATGGTTCCGTGACAGATACCTTATAAAATAGTTGTTAAATTGCATTTCCTATTTGACTACGTTATGTTGGCATCATTTTTAAAATGTAATTTTATTTTTTAGGACTTTAGAAGGTTTAGAATTTTAGAAGCCATTCTTAAAAATTTTCAAGAAAAATTCCAAAACCCACTTTTTTAAGGACCAGTTCAGTTATGAAGTCACTTTGTGTGGCTTACATAGTAGAAACCACCCATAAATGACCCATTTTAGAAACTACGCCCTTTTATTCAAAGCTGAATGTAAAGGTGAAAGGAAAATGGAGGTGAAATTTCAAAATTTCACTTTTTTTTGCAGATTTTCCATTTTAATTTATTTTTCCTTTAACACAGAAAAGATTAACAGCGAAAAAAAACTCAATATGTATTAGGCTACTTTCACACTAGCGTGTTTTGCGGATCCGTCATGGATCTGCGAAAACGCTTCTGTTACAATAATACAAACGCATGCATCGGTCATGAACAGATCCGGTTGTATTATGTCTTACATAGACATGACGGATGCGTCATGAACTCAATTGAAATTTGTTTTCTATTGTTTCAGAGAAAATGGATCCATCCCCATTGACTTACATTGTGTGTCAGGACGGATCCGTCTTGCTCCTCATCACATCGCGGACAGAAAAACGCAGCTTGCAGCATTTTTCCGTACGCGATGAGGATGCAACCAAATGTAACGGAATGCATTTTTGTTCATTCCGTTTGGTTCAGTTATGTTTTGTCCCCATTGACAATGAATGGGGACAAAACTGAAGCATTTTCTTACACTATTGAGATCCTGTGACGGAATTGAAAATGCTAGTGTGAAAGTAGCCTTACCCTGATTCTGCAGTTTACAGAAACACTGCTGTATGGGCACATGGCAGGGCTGTATGGGCTGTATGGGCGCATTGCAGGGCTCAGAAGGGAAAGAGCAACATATTAATTTTGAAGAGCGGATGTCGCTAGGATAATTGTTAAGTTGCCATGTCGCTTTAGAAGACCCCTTGATACACCTCTACTGTAGAAACCCCATTTTGGAAACTATAGGACGAGATGACAGTGTTATTGGTACTATTTTTGTACTATTTTGGTACTACATATGATTTTTGGCAGCACAATATTATGCTTTTTATGAGACAAGGTAACTGGAACAGTTTTTATTTTTTTTATTTTTACAGGGTGCAACTGGCAGTATAGATCATGTGTTATTTATTCATGTGTTATATTTATAGAGCAGGTTGTTACAGGCGCGACAATACCAATATTTTTGTTTGTTTCAGTCTTACATAATAAAGCATTTTTGAAAATAAATCATGTTTTTGTGTCTCTATAGTCTGAAAGCCATATTTTTTTATTTATATGCCGATCGTCTTGTGTAGGGGCTTGTTTTTACTAGAAGAGTAGACGTTCTTATTAGTACTATATTTTGGTTACGTATGATTTTTAATTGCTCAATATTACGCTTTTTGGGACAAGGTGAACACAAAATGGCTGTTTTGGCACAGTTTTTATTTCTTTATTTTTTATGACATTTACTTGAGAGAGTAGATCATGTGATATTTTTATGGAGCAGGTCGTTATGGACGCAGCGATACCTAAAATGTAAATATTTTCTTATTAAGTTTTACAGAGTAAAAGCATTTTTAAAATGAAAAGATCTTTTTTTTGTGTTGCCATTTTCTAAAAGCTATATTTTTTTTATTTTTCGGCTGATCGTCTGGTGTAGGGGATAATTTTTTGTGGGATGAGGTGACGGTTTAATTGTTACCATTTTGGGCTATATATGACTTTTGGTCGCTTGGTATTACACTTTTTGTGAGGAAAGGTGAACAAATAATGTTTTTGCACAGTTTTTATTTTTAACTTTTTTACAGGTTCACCTGACGGGGTGGATCATGTTATAATTTTATAGAGCTGTTCGTTACGAATGTGGCAATACCTAATATGGCTGTTTTTCTTTATTTTTTGTTTTTCTTTATCTTTATTATGAAACACTTAAAAAAAAAAAAAAAAAAAACATTTTGTTTTTGTCCCACTATGGGACTTCAACTTTTCAGGGTTTGATCCCTGTTTAAATACAAAACAATGCATATTGTATTATACTGCATTGAGCTATCAGTGTAGTACACAGATAACTGCCTAGGGGCTGGATCTCCTAGGCTTCCATAGAAAGCAAGCCCTGATGCCTCTGCAGGTTAATATTCTGGCATCTGTGTATTCACCGATGGGGGCGTATACAGCAGGGGCTTGGCTGTCAGCTCCTGAACCCTCCCAATCAGTCCGCTGTACCCAGAATTGGACTTATGTGCAACCACATTCACTATCTTGAGGTGTGACTGGCAGTGCGATATTCACAATCTTAATATCACATACTGTATGGCAACAAGTCAAGTGTAGCCCTAAGTCCAAAGGGAAGCATTTCTATAACACATTCCCTTTACAGACTTCCAGAACGTTATAGATACAGACATAGTAAATGTTTTTTCTGTTTTTAAAGAGTTAATAAACGCACAGTCAACAGATTGTAATTAGCAAAAGCTGACAGTTTTAAGCAAATGAGCCTTTGAAAGGGAATTAAATAAGCAATTCACTTACAACAAGGAGGTTTTAATGGAGGTGTGCTTTGTTCTAATTTCTGGGACCTATAATTAAGTTAGCAATTCTGATTAATTATCATTGCGTTACCATGGGGACTTGAGGCAAGTTTTTTCTTACATTGGCCTAAATATGCACAATTTTTAACATGCTTCCTTTTGAAGGTCTATCAACATAATTTGTTGTTAGATTTTTACAATGCTGTGACGCACAATAATTTATAAGGTAGAAAAGCAGGTACAGAATAAATCTCGCAACGGATATAACCAGTATGTTATAAAATGCCCAGTCAATTAAACAAATGTTTTAGTAAGTCGCTATTTAAAATATCAACACAGCGTTCACTTAATTCCCAACCAATATGGATGTTCACTTTTAGAAATCATTCTGTTAGGGCTATTCACACCATAGGTTATTGAAGAAAAAAATCGATTTTTGGCTCCTACAAGAAAATGTGATTTAACAATAGTAACATTACACTTGAAAAATTGTCTCCCGACCACAAGAACACCTACAGTAAACAACTATGATACCACCAATAAGGAACATGCATTCATGCCTGGTGGATGTACTCAACCATAAAACCATTCTAAATCTCTATGCTCAGAAAATACAGGTCATCTTCAACATACCTCTCCCAACAAATCCTAGCATATTTATTTTACAGCTCCATACATTAACATTCCTGTATAGCTGACCCTTTAATTATGTTTCCTTGCCTTAGCTAAACTTTATTTTAATCTCAAAAACATGAAAATATTCCCAAACTACGACATGTAGATAGAACAATAGACTCTAATTATTATTTAGAACAATTCCAGAGAAGAGAGCTTATCATGTATTTAGGAAGAATTGAAAAAAAAGTTTTTATAAATTTAAAATAAAATATATAAAAATTGAAAAAAAATACGTAAAAATAAAAAATACACATCATAGGTATCCCGGTGTGCAAATAATGGCCGTACTATTTAAATCTAAAAAAAATTAATTACGGAAAACAGCAAAATGGAAAAAAAAAGTCTAAATGGCCAATTCAGCATTTTTTGGTCTCTTCTCCTCCTACAAAAAAAAATTAATAAAAAGTTATCAAAAAGTCATACACCCCACAAAATGATATCACTGAAAAGTACAGATTCCCTGCTCTTCACATAGCTCATCATACATAAATAAAAAAAAGTTTTAGGGGTTAGAATATGGAGATTATTTTTTTTCCAGTATAAAAAGCACTTTTTTGGGGGGATTCATTGCCATGTTTTATCTGTAGTGAATATGCAACAGCAATTACACATGCTTTTAATGAAGAACTTAGAAGCTTATTGTCATCAAAACTTGTGAATAGTGATGTCGCGAACATAAAATTTTCAGTTCGCGAACAGCGAACGCGAACTTCCGCAAATGTTCGCGAACTGGCGAACCGGGCGAACCGCCATAGACTTCAATAGACAGGCGAATTTTAAAACCCACAGGGACTCTTTCTGGCCACAATAGTGATGAGAAAGTTGTTTCAAGGGGTCTAACACCTGGACTGTGGCATGCCGGAGGGGGATCTATGGCAAAACTCCCATGGAAAATTACGTAGTGGACGCAGAGTCGGGTTTTAATCCATAAAGGGCATAAATCAACTAACATTCCTAAATTGTTTGGAATAACGTGCTTTAAAACATCCAGTGTGTGTATACGATCAGGTATGATGTTGTATCGATCAGGTAGTGTAAGGGTTACGCCCGCATCACAGACATTGACAGACCAAACTCCCCTTTTAATGCACCGCAAACAGTTCATTTGCACAACCGCAAACTCCCCATTTGCACAAGGTTGGATACCAAGCTAGCCACGTCCCGGTGATGTCATTGAAGGTTTCTTCCTCCACCCAGCCACGTACAACACCAAGGGTCCCCGAAAGGTCAATTGAATTGATTTTTCGAACGGGGAGATGGTTAAAAAAACGCTGGCTCCCTCCCCTTTGTTTTTATCCACGGTGACTGCGTCTGCGCCGTGCAATTTACTGTCACACCCGATATGAGTGGTATTTTCTGTAGTACTATTCTCATCAGTTTAATCCCTCTAACGTCCCCGACTCCCCAATCTGGGGGCCATTTATTAAACAGATTTTTCGGACGGGGAGATGGTTAAAAAAACGCTGGCTCCCTCCACTCTGTTTTAATCCACGGTGACTGCGTCTGCGCCGTGCAATTTACTGTCACACCCGATATGAGTGGTATTTTCTGTAGTACTATTCTCATCAGTTTAATCCCTCTAACGTCCCCAATCTGGGTGCCATTTATTGAATAGATTTTTCGAACGGGGAGATGGTTAAAAAAAACCTGGCTCCCTCCACTCTGTTTTAAACCACGGTGACTGCGTCTGCGCCGTGCAATTTACTGTCACACCCGATATGAGTGGTATTTTCTGTAGTACTATTCTCATCAGTTTAATCCCTCTAACGTCCCCAATCTGGGTGCCATTTATTGAATAGATTTTTCGAACGGGGAGATGGTTAAAAAAACGCTGGCTCCCTCCACTCTGTTTTAAACCACGGTGACTGCATCTGCGCCGTGCAATTTACTGTCACACCCGATATGAGTGGTATTTTCTGTAGTACTATTCTCATCAGTTTAATCCCTCTAACATCCCCAATCTGGGGGCCATTTATTAAATAGATTTTTTGAACGGGGAGATGGTTAAAAAAACGCTGGCTCCCTCCACCGATATGAGTGGTATTTTCTGTAGTATTATTCTCATCAGTTTAATCCCTGTTACGTCCCATATCAGGAATTGCCTTTTATGAAAAACAGTCAGTGGAAGCGGGCCTGACACACACTGGCAGCAGGCAAGCAACTGAAATTACACTAAAGTGTAAAAATTAAATGCCTTATTTATCGGCAAGCTACTGTGCCACCCGGTATGAGTGGTTGGCACTGGCAGTGGGCACACTACAGTCAGTAGAAGCGGGCCTGACACACACTGGCAGCAGGCAAGCAACTGAAATTACACTAAAGTGTAAAAATTAAATGCCTTATTTATCGGAAAGCTACTGTGCCACCCGGTATGAGTGGTTGGCACTGGCAGTGGGCACACTACAGTCAGTGGAAGAGGGCCTGACACACTGACTGGCAGCAGGCAAGCAACTGAATTTAGACTACTGTCTAAAAATTAAATGCCTTATTTATCGGCAAGCTACTGTGCCACCCGGTATCAGTGGTTGGCACTGGCAGTGGGCACACTACAGTCAGTGGAAGCGGGCCTGACACACACTGGCAGCAGGCAAGCAACTGAAATTACACTAAAGTGTAAAAATTAAATGCCTTATTTATCGGCAAGCTACTGTGCCACCCGGTATCAGTGGTTGGCACTGGCAGTGGGCACACTACAGTCAGTGGAAGAGGGCCTGACACACTGACTGGCAGCAGGCAAGCAACTGAATTTAGACTACTGTCTAAAAATTAAATGCCTTATTTATCGGCAAGCTACTGTGCCACCCGGTATCAGTGGTTGGCACTGGCAGTGGGCACACTACAGTCAGTGGAAGCGGGCCTGACACACACTGGCAGCAGGCAAGCAACTGAAATTACACTAAAGTGTAAAAATTAAATGCCTTATTTATCGGCAAGCTACTGTGCCACCCGGTATCAGTGGTTGGCACTGGCAGTGGGCACACTACAGTCAGTGGAAGCGGGCCTGACACACACTGGCAGCAGGCAAGCAACTGAATTTAGACTACTGTCTAAAAATTAAATGCCTTATTTATCGGCAAGCTACTGTGCCACCCGGTATCAGTGGTTGGCACTGGCAGTGGGCACACTACAGTCAGTTGAAGTCGGCCTGACACACACTAGCAGCAGGCAAGCAGCTGAAATTACATTAAAGTGTAAAAATTAAATGCCTTTTTTAAGCAAAGTCCTGTGCCAGCCGGTATGAGTGGTGGGCACTGGCAGTGGGCACACTACAGTCAGTGGAAGTCAGCCTGACACACACTGGCAGGCAACTAACCTTAGATTAAAGTGTAAAAATTAAGTGCCTATTTTTTAAGCAAAGTCCTGTGCCACTCGGTATGACAGGGGTGGGCACTGGCAGTGGGCACACTACAGTCAGTTGAAGTCGGCCTGACACACACTAGCAGCAGGCAAGCAGCTGAAATTACATTAAAGTGTAAAAATTAAATGCCTTTTTTAAGCAAAGTCCTGTGCCAGCCGGTATGAGTGGTGGGCACTGGCAGTGGGCACACTACAGTCAGTGGAAGTCAGCCTGACACACACTGGCAGGCAAATAACCTTAGATTAAAGTGTAAAAATTAAGTGCCTATTTTTTAAGCAAAGTCCTGTGCCACTCGGTATGACAGGGGTGGGCACTGGCAGTGGGCACACTACAGTCAGTTGAAGTCGGCCTGACACACACTAGCAGCAGGCAAGCAGCTGAAATTACATTAAAGTGTAAAAATTAAATGCCTTTTTTAAGCAAAGTCCTGTGCCAGCCGGTATGAGTGGTGGGCACTGGCAGTGGGCACACTACAGTCAGTGGAAGTCAGCCTGACACACACTGGCAGGCAACTAACCTTAGATTAAAGTGTAAAAATTAAGTGCCTATTTTTTAAGCAAAGTCCTGTGCCACTCGGGATGACAGGGGTGGGCACTGGCAGTGGGCACACTACAGTCAGTTGAAGTCGGCCTGACACACACTGGCAGGCAACTAACCTTAGATTAAAGTGTAAAAATGAAGTGCCTTTTTTTTAAGCAAAGTCCTGTGCCACACGGGATGACAGGGGTGGGCACTGGCAGTGGGCACACTACAGTCAGTTGAAGTCGGCCTGACACACACTAGCAGCAGGCAAGCAGCTGAAATTACACTAAAGTGTAAAAATTAAATGCCTTTTTTATGCAAAGTCCTGTGCCAGCCGGTATGAGTGGTGGGCACTGGCAGTGGGCACACTACAGTCAGTGGAAGTCAGCCTGACACACACTGGCAGGCAACTAACCTTAGATTAAAGTGTAAAAATTAAGTGCCTTTTTTTAAGCAAAGTCCTGTGCCACACGGAATGACAGGGGTGAGCACTGGCAGTGGGCACACTACAGTCTGTGGGCCTGCAGCTCCTCACACACAGGCAGGCCAGGCAACTGCAATATGTATATAAAGGAAAAAAAAAAAGCAGACTAATGTTGCAGCCCTAAAAAGGGCTTTTTGGGGTGCTGTCAGGACGCTGTCCTTACAGCAGAGATCAGATGAGTCTTTCAGGACTGGAGTGGACACTGAATTCACTAGCCTAGCTATCGATTTCCCAATTAAATCAGCAGCAGTTACAGTCTCCCTCCTCTCACTAAGACTGCAGCTTCAGAATGAATCTAAAATGGATGCTGTGCAGGAGGTGGGAGGGTCTGGGAGGGAGGGTATGCTGCTGATTGGCTGGAATGTGTCTGCTGACTGTGAGGTACAGGGTCAAAGTTTGCTCAATGATGATGTATAGGGGGCGGACCGAACATCGCATGTGTTCGCCCGGCAGAGGCGAACGCGAACAAGCTATGTTCGCCGGGAACTGTTCGCCGTCGGATAGTTCGGGCCATCTCTACTTGTGAACAGAAAATGCAGCTGTCATTGCTATCACACTTCCATTTTAGTCCGTATGAGAATTATACTTAGTGCACAACCAAAACACACGGGCGAGTATTCGCGCGGATGCGATGCGTGAGTTGAACGCATTGCTCCCGCACTGAATACCGACCCGTTCATTTCTATGGGGCTGTGCATATGAACAGTGATTTTCACGCATCACTTGTGCGTCGCGTGAAAATCGCAGCATGCTCTATATTCTGCGTTTTTCACGCAACGCAGGCCCCATAGAAGTGAATGGGGCTGCGTGAAAATCGCAAGCATCCGCAAGCAAGTGCGGATGCGGTGCGATTTTCACGCACGGTTGCTAGGAGACGATCGGGATGGAGACCCGATCATTATTATTTTCCCTTATAACATGGTTATAAGGGAAAATAATAGCATTCTGAATAGTAAAACAGCGCTGGAGGGGTTAAAAAATTTTTTTAAAAAATTTAACTCACCTTAGTCCACTTGATCACGACCCGGCATCTCCTTCTGTCTCCTTTGCTGAACAGGACCTGTGGTGAGCATTAATTACAGGAACAGGACCTTTGATGACGTCACTTCGGTCATCACATGATCAATCACATGATCTTTTACCATGGTGATGGATCATGTGATGACCGGAGTGACGTCATCAAAGGTCCTGTTCCTGTAATTAATGCTCACCACAGGTCCTGTTCAGCAAAGGAAACAGAAGTAGATGCCGGGCCGCGATCAAGTGGACTAAGGTGAGTTAAAAAAAAAAAAATAATTTTTTTTAACCCCTGCAGCGCTGTTTTACTATGCATTCTGTATTCAGAATGCTATTATTTTCCCTTATAACCATGTTATAAGCGGAAATAATGCAATCTACAGTCGTGGCCAAAAGTTTTGAGAATGACACAAGTATTCATTTTCACAAAGTTTGCTGCTAAACTGCTTTTAGATCTTTCAGTTGTTTCTGTGATGTAGTGAAATATAATTACACACACTTCATACGTTTGAAAGGCTTTTATCGACAATTACATGACATTTATGCAAAGAGTCAGTATTTGCAGTGTTGGCCCTTCTTTTTCAGGACCTCTGCAATTCGACTGGGCATGCTCTCAATCAACTTCTGGGCCAATTCCTGACTGATAGCAACCCATTCTTTCATAATCACTTCTTGGAGTTTGTCAGAATTAGTGGGTTTTTGTTTGTCCACCCGCCTCTTGAGGATTGACCACAAGTTCTCAATGGGATTAAGATCTGGGGAGTTTCCAGGCCATGGACCCAAAATGTCAACGTTTTGGTCCCCGAGGCACTTAGTTATCACTTTTGCCTTATGGCACGGTGCTCCATCGTGCTGGCAAATGCATTGTTCTTCACCAAACTGTTGTTGGATTGTTGGAAGAAGTTGCTGTTGGAGGGTGTTTTGGTACCATTCTTTATTCATGGCTGTGTTTTTGGGCAAAATTGTGAGTGAGTCCACTCCCTTGGATGAGAAGCAACCCCACACATGAATGGTCTCAGGATGCCTTACTAATGGCATGACACAGGACTGATGGTAGCGCTCCCCTTTTCTTCTCTGGACAAGCCTTTTTCCAGATGCCCCAAACAATCGGAAAGAGGCTTCATCTGAGAATATGACTTTGCCCCAGTCCTCAGCAATCCATTCACCAAACTTTCTGCAGAAGATCAATCTGTCCCTGATGTTTTTTTTGGAGAGAAGTGGCTTCTTTTCTGCCCTTCTTGACACCAGGCCATCTTCCAAAAGTCTTCGCCTCACTGTGCATGCAAACGCGCTCACACCTGCCTGCTGCCATTCCTGAGCAAACTCTGCACTGGTGGCACTCCGATCCCGCAGCTGAATCCGCTTTAGGAGACGATCCTGGCGCTTGCTGGACTTTCTTAGACGCCCTGAAGCCTTCTTAAACAAGAATTGAACCTCTTTCCTTGAAGTTCTTGATAATCCTATAAATTGTTGATTGAGGTGCAATCTTAGTAGCCACAATATCTTTGTCTGTGAAGCCATTTTTATGCAACGCAATGATGGCTGCACGCGTTTCTTTGCAGGTCACCATGGTTAACAATGGAAGAACAATGATTTCAAGCATCACCCTCCTTTTATCATGTCAAGTCTGCCATTTTAACCCAATCAGCCTGACATAATGATTTCCAGCCTTGTGCTCGTCAACATTCTCACCTGAGTTAACAAGACGATTACTGAAATGATCTCAGCAGGTCCTTTAATGACAGCAATGAAATGCAGTGGAATTTTTTTTGGGATTAAGTTAATTTTCATGGCAAAGAAGGACTATGCAATTCATCTGATCACTCTTCATAACATTCTGGAGTATATGCAAATTGCTATTATAAAAACTTAAGCAGCAACTTTTCCAATTTCCAATATTTATGTAATTCTCAAAACTTTTGGCCACGACTGTACAGATACCCCGGAAGAAGCCAGATCTACTGGCGAAACGGCGTTGGGTCAGGAGTCGGCCGAGAGATCTTTGCACCAGTCAGGGTATGTTTATACTTTGTCCTTTTCATTCCAACCTCAATCTTCACAATTGCCTCCTTTGCACTTTGTTTGGGGCGTTGCTGCTATGAGGTTTTGAGATATGCTTTTTCAGCTAGCATTCTTTTTTCCCTGTTATTTCGTGCACTGATCTCCCGGCCTCTCCTTGGGTCCTGCTACTCATCTGTGTGTCCCGCCTTGTGCTGCCTGTTTTATTATATATGTATGTATTGTTTATATGTTTATATATACTTACAATAAAGTTTTTGGGATCTTCATACATATGTAAGTTAGTTTTATTCATTTTTTTTGGTGATTATCATGACTCCTTGGGGGTCCGATGTTTTTGATATTATTCTGTCCGGTTAATATTGGTTGACAATAGAAATTCTTAAGCAGCACCCTTTTGTCACACAGGAGGACAGGGGCTGCTGCTAACACTGATCCCTGACGAGGGGAGCTGGAGCACACTCGGAAATGTGTGCTTCTGGGTTTTTAGCGTTCAGATGTCCTCCTTAGGCATAGTGGTGCTGCTAAAGAGTATATACATTAACAATCAAAGGACTTAAGGTTTGCTAAAAAAAATAAAAATAAAAATAAGTTGGACAGTTGACATAGAAACAGATCATTTAATTGCTTCATTAGCTTACCAGAATGGAACTATTAAATAAAAATGTGCAAGATATGAAAACACATATGGGGGCATTTACAAACAGATATACAACATTTTTTGGCTTATATCTGTTGCAGATTGCAGCGCAAAGCTTATTTGAGCCACAATCTGTGACTTTTTCCTGAAAATGGTCTAAATCTATGCCAGCAAGGTAGCTGACGTAGATTTAGACAGGCGGTGGATACAGCTTAATAAATGTCCCCCATAATGTTTATGGACTAAATACTATGCCCTAATGACCAGAAGTGGTGGGCTCAACTTACTCAACAAGGACTGGACATCTCAGTAACCAGGAGTCAATGACTAGACACTTGTTATGTGGAGT
This sequence comes from Bufo bufo, assembly GCF_905171765.1. Classification (NCBI taxonomy): domain Eukaryota; kingdom Metazoa; phylum Chordata; class Amphibia; order Anura; family Bufonidae; genus Bufo; species Bufo bufo. The sequence goes on along the minus strand of NC_053391.1, from coordinate 337,208,366 downwards.
ATTTACTGGACCTTGGTCTTTTGTTCAAGGCATGAATATACTGTATATTTCTTGAAAGCTGAAACACAAAAACAAGTGTAGGATTTGAATGGACGCAGCTAATGATAAATATCATGTCCAATGTCAAAACATTTTTTCTTCTCACTCTCTTTGTTATGTGTTTTACTGGTCTGTATTCTTGTTTGCAGAGCTGCTGGCATCTCTGCTCTGTGCCCCTGTTCTCCAGCAAGCAGCAATGTCGACATCTAGTTGCTAGGTAACCTGACCATTAGGAGTGATGCCGGAAACTCTGGTGTCATGACGTCATGGGACATGTGATTTGAGTTTCCCATGTGCCCTATGGGGCACTCTATTTAGGCAGGCAACTGCTGGCCCCAGTTTAAGGTGTATATTCCTGATACACCTGGCTGTATTGCATTTCACCTCTGGATTTTGGATTTCAGCAAGTTTATTTTACTATTATTCCTCTGTTTCAGGATTTAGATCTGGTGTGACCTTCTGGCTTGATACATTTCTGATTTCCGGTCTGATTTCTGATCTGGCTTATATTGGATTCTCCTGGTATTGACGTTGGCTTGTGCGACTCTGCTATTTTCAGTGTTTGTTCAGTCCTGTTTGTCTGATTAGTTTGTTATCCGTTCTGTGTATCTGTCACTTTGTTTATTATTTGGCCTGTGTATTGTTCCCTGTAGGCCCCTGAACCTAGTTAGGAAGGGACTGCTGTCCAGTTGTAGACCATCACCAAGGGTGGATCGTGCAAGCAGGTTATGACAGTGGTGCAAGTGAAGTTCAGGGCCTCACTGATCCCTTTTGTGACACTCCTATTGTCAATGCAAAGGCTAGAATAATTGGGTTACATACTTTTGAAAACCAGGGGTAATTGGTAATGAACAAAAAAAAAAATCCTCTGAAATTCCTCTTTAGGAGAAGTAGTTGGTATACAATAATCCGTAACAGGACATATCCTTTATAGATGTTAAAATCATGTTAAAATTGTTTTCTGTTTAAACAACATTTTAGTATCCTTTCTAATATAACTACCTGAAAAGATGTATCTTACTATTACGTGCCTACATCTGTGTTATACTGCCTGCAAATGTCAATAGATTGAGGATAAAGTGTGATTATTACAAATAATTTTTTTCTGCACTTGTAAGTCTAATTCAAACCTTAGATTGGTACAAAAGTTCTTAGATAATGATGCAGAGGCCGTTTCATCAGAATAATGGCGCTGTCAACAAAAACATTATGATTAATGAGATTTTGGAACAGTGCAGCGGCTTCTTGCCTAGCATTGATTCACTCTAGTGATTTACAGTGCAGTTTACATAAGCAAGATAGACAGCCAATGTCCCCATCTCCACTCACGGAGAACAGAATTATTTTAATATATACCAGAGTACTGACATTTCAGAAAGAGTCACCCTTTTATTGCTGCTAGCAATACACATGCACCGCTGCTAGCAATACACATGCACTACAGCAATGTATCTGGCACATTCAAAGCCAATAAATGTATTTAGTTTTGTGTTTAAAAATAGGGGAACAATTAATGCTTAATGTTTGTTTGCAATTTCATCTTTATGGGGAGAAAATGACCTCTTCCTTTACAAGTTATACACATATATAAAATTATATTTTATATAATGATTAATAAAAATACGAGTACCGCAGTCACGACATATCCGGCTCCTCCCTCATTTCCGGTAAAGGACAGGAGCATGCACACTCTTTACAGAGAGACGCCGATGTCTTCCACGCTGGTTCGTAGATTCCCTCCTATTCATTATAGGATTATGTTTTTTAATCCTTTGCACCTGTCACTTTCACTATATATATTAATGATGTAATTATCAACAATTATGGAATTGAAGTACATGAAATATATTTACACTTATGTATGAATTTTATATCTCGCACTTGAGCACTTTCATTACATTGGATTATGTACATGTGGTATGATCACACTTTTATGCTTATTTTTTTATAAATTATGGACTGTTTTGTATTAATTGGATGATTTGTGTAATTGATTATTGCACCCCTTTATATACATGTATTGTAACTAGTGTTTGTTATCACTGCTTGAAAAAGGTTCCATGTAGTGAACCGAAATGTCGTGCCTTATTGGTGAATATAGCACATGTCACTTTATGGAAGTGCCGCGGTACTCGTATTTTTATTAGATGTTTAGGCGGTAGGACCACTGCCTCAGCCGCTGGCACTCCACCTTGTACTTTTGGTTGGTGGTGCTGCCCAGGAGTGTTTGTTTTATATAATGACTAGCCATTAAACCTTCTGGATCAATGTACAATTATCGCATTAAAGGGGTTGTCCCACTATTAAGCATTATATTTCTCTGCTGGAACCCACACCACATTTCTAAACAATGATAATGTGTCTAGCTATTGCTGTTACTTACTTGTTATTGCGCCCCTTGTGCTCTTTTATTGTAACTCAAAATGTCCACCAAATGTGTCTAGTTCTGGTGGACACACCTGCTCAGTAGCTCAATCTCATGCCATGGACCTGCTCATGGTTTAGTCCCATTTAATGGTGCTAAACTGTGAATGCACACCTGCCACTACTTGCAGCGGCACCCGCCCAGATGCCACACCAAGAATGGACCTATGCCTTCTTGGAGCTATGCACTTTTAACACATTCACAACCTTTGCCGTACATGTACAAAGTAAAATAGGTTTTTAAGAATGTAAATAAATTAAAAAATATAAAAGTTCAAATCACCCCCCTTTACCCAAAATAATAATGAAAATACTCAACCAATAAAAAATAAACAAACATCATGGGCATTGCTTCATGTGAAAAAGTCTGTACTGTTAAAATATAACAATATTAATCCCATACAGCAAATGGTGTAATGGAAAAAATGGACATTTTTTTGTCACTTCAACTCCCCCCCAAAAAAATTATCAAATATGATCAAAAAGTCACACACTACAAAATGGTATCACTGAAAAGTACAGATAGCCTCGCAGAAACATGAGCCCTCACACACCTATAGATGAATAACTACAAAAAAGTTATAGGGGTCAGAATATGGTGATGAAAAAAAAATATTCTATATTAAAATGCAAAAAAACTATACAAGTGTGCTATTGTTGTAATCGTAGCGACCTGAAGAATGAAGGTAACAGGTAAATTTTATTGCATAGTAAACGCCGTAACAAAAAAAAAAAAAAACATGGCAGAATCTCTCTGCTTTTAAGATGGATAGTGATACCTCATAAATCAGTTATTAATTAACATTCCCCATATGTCTACTTTATTTCGGCATAATTTTGTAAATGTCATTTTATCTTTTAGGACATAAGAGGGCTTAGAATTTTACAAATCAATTTCACAAATCAATTTTTAGGACCAATTCAGTTTTGAAGTCACTTTGAGGAGCTCAGATAATAGAAGCCACCCATAAATGACCCATTTTATAAATTACTCCCCTCAATTTATTCAAAGCAGATTTTAGAAATGTTATAACTGTAGGTGTTCCACAGAAATTAAAGCAAAATGGAGGTAAAATTTAATCAAATTTTTTTTAACAGCAAAACCTCAATATTTATTACATTAGTTCTGCAGTTTACAGAAACACCCAATATGTGGTCGTAAACTGTTGTATGGACACACCGCAGGGCTCGGTATGCAAGGAGCGCCATAGGGTTTTTGGAGGGCAGATGCATTTGAAGAGACCCTGAGGTACCCCTACAGTGTAAACGCCCAAAAAGGGACCACATTTTAGAAACTACACCACACAATAAATTTTTATGGGGTGTAGCAAGTACTCTGGCCCAACAGGCATTTTAGAAAATGTATAACATTTGGCTGAGAAAATGAAAAATTACATTTTTTAACAAGAAAATGGTGCTTTTGGCCCTTTCTTTTTCACAAAGGATAACAGGAAAATATCACCCCACAATTTGCTATACGCTTTATCCTAAATACAGCAAAATACCATTTGTGGCCATAAACTGCTGTTTGGGGAATTGGCACGACTCAGAAGGGAAAGAGCAGCATCTGGTTTTCTAACATGGAATTTGCTGAAATGGCTTTTTAGATCCATAACTTTTTTTTTTTGTTGATTGAGCTGTGTGAGGCTTCATTTTTTGCATGGCAATCTAAAGTTTTATTGGCATTAGAGATGAGCGAATTTCATATTTTGAAATTTGTTTGTGCTTTGCTTGGTGGTAAAAGCATAATTGCATTATGGATTCCGTTACGACGGACCATAACACACTTCTATGATGGAATGCCCATAGATGCATTCTGTTATTTATTCCATCGTTATAGAAGTCTATGGCCTGCATAACGAATCCGTCCCGTTTCCGTTATGCAGGGGAGTCCTCTCAATTCTGCTTTTACCACCAAATGAAGCGCAAAAAAATATAAAAATATTAAATTCGCTCATCCATAATTGGCTTCATTTTGGGCTACATTTGGCTTTCTGATCACTGTTTCTTATTTTTTTGGAGGTGAAGAGGAAAAAATTTTAATTCAGTTAGTGTTTTTTTTTTTTTTTTATGGGGTTCACCATGGGGTATATATGATATGATTAATTTATTCTGAAGATTAATACTTATGACAATATTAAAGTTATATAGTTTTTCACACTTTACTACTTTTGTATAATAAATCACTTTTTATAAAAAATCTGTTACATTTTGATTTGCCATATAATGACATCCATAACATTTTTATTTTTCTGCCAATGTAGATACCTGAGGGCTTGCCTTTTTGAGGAACATCAGAAACATTTTGAGGCACATTAGACTTGATGTTTTTTGGAAGGCAAGGTGCCAAAAAAAATCAGTTTTGGCATAGTTTTTATTTTTTATATAATTCACATACTGGGGTTCATTGCGTGATATTCTTAGGCCTCTTTCACACGGGCGTCCCGTATTTGTTCCGGATGGGTCGCGTGTGGATTGAGGGAAAAACGCGCGAGTAGGCACGCAATTGCAGTTTTGACTGCGATTCAGTTTCGATGTTCAGTTTTTTCCGCGCGTGAGAAAAAACTGAATGAGGTTCCCAGACCCGAACTTTTTCACTGAAGTTCGGGTTTGGGTTAGGTGTTCTATTCATTTTATTATTTTCCCTTATAACATGGTTATAATGGAAAATAATAGCATACGTAATACAGAATGCTTAGTAAAATGTTGCTTGAGGGGTTAAAAAATAAGAAAAAATTAACTCACCTCATCCACTTGTTCGCGCAGCCGGCATCATCTTCTTTCAGGACCTGCAAAAGTACCTTTGATCATCTTCATTCAGCAGGACCTGCACTGACGTTACTGTGCTCACCACGTGGTGAGCACGATTACGTCATCAAAGGTCCTTTTGCAGGTCCTGAAAGAAGAAGAAAGAAGATGATGCCGGCTGCGCGAACAAGTGGATGAGGAGTTATTTTTATTTATTTTTTTAAACCCCTAAAGCAACATTTTACTTAGCATTCTGTATCAAGAATGCTATTATTTTCCTTTATAACCATGTTATAAGGGAAAATAATACAGTAAATTGACTTTTATCAATTTACTAACATCTCCTAGCAACCATGCGTGAAAATCGCATAGCATTCGCACTTGCTTGCAGATGCTATGCAATTTTCACGCATCCCCATTCATTTCTATGGGCCCTGCGTTGCGTGACAAATGCAGAATATAGAACATATTGCGATTTTCACGCAATGCACAAGTGATGCGTGAAAATAACCGCTTATCTGCACAGACCCATTGAAGTGAATGGGTCCGGATTCAGTGCTGGTGCAATACGTTCACCTCACGCATTGCATCCGCACGGAATTCTCGTTCGTGTGAAAGGGGCCTTATGGAGCCGTTTGTTTTGGATGCTGCAATATCAAATATCTACATTTTTTACACAATAAGAGCATTTTTGAAAATCCCAATCATGTTTTTTTGTCTTTATTTGCTTAGGGTAATTTTTTTTCTGGCTATAGTCTTGTGTGAGGATTCGTTTTTCGCAGGATAAGGTGACATTTTTCTTGGTACTATTTTGGGCTACAAATGACTTTCTGATCATTTTACTATGTTTTTTTGGGAGGTGAGGCGACTACAAAATAGCTGTTTTGGAATAATTATTTATTTTTTATGGTGTTCACCTAATGATGTAGATCATGTGATATTATTATAGAGCTAGTCGTTACAGACACAAGATACCAAATACAGTTGCAAGAAAAAGTACAAACCGGATTCCAAAAAAGTTGGGACACTATACAAATCGTGAATAAAAACTGAATGCAATGATGTTGAGGTGCCAACTTCTAATATTTTATTCAGAATAGAACATAAATCACGGAACAAAAGTTTAAACTGAGAAAATGTACCATTTTAAGGGAAAAATATGTTGAATCAGAATTTCATGGTGTTAACAAATCCCCAAAAAGTTGGGACAAGGCCATTTTCACCACTGTGTGGCATCTCCCCTTCTTCTTACAACACTCAACAGACGTCTGGGGACCGAGGAGACCAGTTTCTCAAGTTTAGAAATAGGAATGCTTTCCCATTCTTGTCTAATACAGGCCTCTAACTGTTCAATCGTCTTGGGCCTTCTTTGTTGCACCTTCCTCTTTATGATGCGCCAAATGTTCTCTATAGGTGAAAGATCTGGACTGCAGACTGGCCATTTCAGTACCCGGATCCTTCTCCTACACAGCCATGATATTGTGATTGATGCAGAATGTGGTCTGGCATTATCTTGTTGAAAAATGCAGGGTTTTCCCTGAAAGAGATGACGTCTGGATGGTAGCATATGTTGTTCTAGAACCTGAATATCTTTTTCTGCATTGATGGTGCCTTTCCAGACATGCAAGCTGCCCATGCCGACACCCACTCATGCAACCCCATACCATCAGAGATGCAGGCTTCTGAACTGAGCGTTGATAACAACTTGGGTTGTCCTTGTCCTCTTTGGTCCGGATTACATGACGTCCCAGATTTCCAAAAAGAACTTTGAATCGTGACTCGTCTGACCACAGAACAGTCTTCCATTTTGCCACACTCCATTTTAAATGATCCCTGGCCCAGTGAAAACGCCTGAGCTTGTGGATCTTGCTTAGAAATGGCTTCTTCTTTGCACTGTAGAGTTTCAGCTGGCAACGGCGGATGGCACGGTGGATTGTGTTCACTGACAATGGTTTCTGGAAGTATTCCTGAGCCCATTCTGTGATTTCCTTTACAGTAGCATTCCTGTTTGTGGTGAAGTGTCGTTTAAGGGCCCGGAGATCACGGGCATCCAGTATGGTTTTACGGCCTTGACCCTTACGCACAGAGATTGTTCCAGATTCTCTGAATCTTCGGATGATGTTATGCACAGTTGATGATGATAGATGCAAAGTCTTTACAATTTTTCGCTGGGTAACACCTTTCTGATATTGCTCCACTATCTTTCTGCGCAACATTGTGGGAATTGGTGATCCTCTACCCATCTTGGCTTCTGAGAGACACTGCCACTCTGAGAAGCTCTTTTTATACCCAATCATGTTGCCAATTGACCTAATTAGTGTTAATTGGTCTTCCAGCTCTTCGTTATGCTCAAATTTACTTTTTCCAGCCTCTTATTGCTACTTGTCCCAACTTTTTGGGGATTTCTTGACACCGTGAAATTTTGAATCAACGTATTTTTCCTTTAAAATGATACATTTACTCGGATTAAACGTTTGATCTGTCATCTACGTTCTATTACAAATAAAATATTGACATTTGCCATCTCCACATCATTGCATTCAGTTTTTATTCACAATTTGTTTAGTGTCCCAACTTTTTTGGAATCCGGTTTGTATGTGAATCCTTTGGAATGATATGGATTTCTGTACAAATTGGTCTTAAAATGTGATCTGATCTTCATCTAAGTCACAACAATAGACAATCACAGTCTGCTTAAACTAATAACACACAAAGAATTAAATGCTACCATGTTTTTATTGAACACACCATGTAAACATTCACAGTGCAGATGGAAAAAGTATGTGAACCCTTGGATTTAATAACTGGTTGAACCTCCTTTGGTAGCAATAACTTCAACCAAACGTTTCCTGTAGTTGCAGATCAGTCGTGCACAACGGTCAGGAGTAATTCTTGACCATTCCTCTTTACAGAACTGTTTCAGTTCAGCAATATTCTTGGGATGTCTGGTGTGAATTGCTTTCTTGAGGTCATGCCACAGGCTCTCAATCGGGTTGAGGTCAGGACTCTGACGGGGTCACTCCAGAAGGTGTATTATTCTTCTGTTTAAGCCATTCTGTTGTGGATTTACTTCTATGCTTTGGGTCGTTGTCCTGTTGCAACACCCATCTTCTGTTGAGCTTCAGCTGGTGGACAGATGGCCTTAAGGTCAACTGCAAAATGTATTGATAAACTTGGGAATTCATTTTTCCTTCGATGATAGCAATCCGTCCAGGCACTGACGCAGCAAAACAGCCCCAATCCATGATGCCCCCACCACCATACTTCACAGTTGGGATGAGGTTTTGATGTTGGTGTGCTGTGCCTTTTTTTCTCCACACATAGTGTTGTGTGTTTCTTCCAAACAACTCAACTTTGGTTTCATCTGTCCACAGAATATTTTGCCAGTACTGCTGTGGAACATCCAGGTGCTCTTGTGCAAACTGTAAACGTGCAGCAATGTTTTTTTTTTTGGACAGCAGTGGCTTTCTCTGTGGTATCCTCGCATGAAATCCATTCTTGTTTAGTGCTTTACGTATCGTAGATTAGCTAACAGTGATGTTAGCATATGCCAGAGACTTTTGTAAGTCTTTAGCTGACACTCTAGGATTCTTCTTCACCTCATTGAGTAGTCTGCGCTGTGCTCTTGCAGTCATCTTTACAGGACGGCCACTCCTAGGGAGAGTAGCAGCAGTGCTAAACTTTGTCCATTTATAGACAATTTGTCCTACTGTGGACTGATGAGCAGCAAGGCTTTTGGAGATACTTTTATAACCCTTTCCAGCTTTATGCAAGTCAACAATTCTTAACCGTAGGTCTTCTGAGAGCTCTTTTGTGCGATTCATCATTCACATCTGGCAATGCTTCTTGTGAAAAGCAAACCAAGAACTGGTGTGTGTTTTTTATAGGGCAGGGCAGCTGTAACCAACACCTCCAATTTCATCTCATTGATTGGACTCCAGTTGGCTGACACCTCACTCCAATTAGCTCTTGGAGATGTCATTAGTCTAGAGCAGGGGTGCTCAACCTTTTCTGGTTGGGGGCCACATTGTCAGCCTGAACCAATTCCAAGGGCCGAAAATAAAACTTAAAGGAGGTATTACCAACTGAAATACTGTATTTATGGCATATTAAACATACAGTATATATCATTAATGTCTGGTTACACTTCTAGTACTCCCATCTAATGGGAAAATACATGAAAGATACATGTGAGCAGACACAAGACATAGACATACATATCTGTTACCAGATGGTTGGGGGCCGCAAAGAATGGTATCGAGGGCCGCATGTGTCCCCTGGGCCGCAGGTTGTGCACCCCTGGTCTAGAGGTTCACACACTTTTTCCACCTGCACTGTGAATGTTTACATGGTGTGTTCAATAAAAACATGGTAACATTTAATTCTTTGTGTGTTATTAGTTTAACCACCTCAGCCCCCTTAGCTTAAACACCCTTAATGACCAGGCCACTTTTTACACTTCTGACCTACACTAATTTGACCGTTTATTGCTCGGTCATGCAACTTACCACCCAAATGAATTTTACCTCCTTTTCTTCTCACTAATAGAGCTTTCATTTGGTGGTATTTCATTGCTGCTGACATTTTTACTTTTTTTGTTATTAATCAAAATTTAACGATTTTTTTGCAAATAAATGACATATTTCAATTTCAGTTGTAAAATTTTGCAAAAAAAACGACATCTATATATTAATTTTTCTCAAAATTTCTTGTTCTACATGTCTTTGACTAAAAAAAAATGTTTGGGTAAATAAAAAATGGTTTGGGTAAAAGTTATAGCGTTTACAAACTATGGTACAAAAATGTGAATTTCCGCTTTTTGAAGCAGCTCTCACTTTCTGAGCACCTGTCATGTTTCCTGAGGTTCTACAATGGCCAGACAGTACAAACACCCCACAAATGACACCATTTCGGAAAGTAGACACCCTAAGGTATTTGCTGATGGGCATAGTGAGTTCATAGAACTTTTTATTTTTTGTCACAAGTTAGCGGAAAATGATGATTTTTTTTTTCTTACAACGTCTCATATTCCACTAACTTGTGACAAAAAATAAAAACTTCTATGAACTCACTATGCCCAACACGAAATACCTTGGGGTGTTTTCTTTTCGAAAATGGGGTCACTTGTTGGGTAGTTATACTGCCCTGGCATTTTAGGGGCCCAAATGCGTGCAAAGTAGTTTGAAATCAAAATCTTTAAAAAATGGCCGGTGAAATCTGAAAGGTGCTCTTTGGAATGTGGGCCCCTTTGCCCACCTAGGCTTCAAAAAAGTGTCACACATGTGGTATTGCCGTTCTCAGGAGAAGTTGGGCAATGTGTTTTGGGGTGTCATTTTACATATACCCATGCTGGGTGAGAGAAATATCTTGGCAAAAGACAACTTTTCC